>NW_017190431.1:0-11291 GCF_001704415.2 Capra hircus | reverse complement strand
GCGGTTGGACGTTGGTAACTTCCATTAAGCATCCAATCTGCTTTTTTAATCTACATTTGGTTGTCAGTGTGCAGAAGAGATCAAGAACAGTCAGGCGTCAGCAGAAAAAAGGAGACTGAGCACCCCTCGCGGCCTCACTCCAACTCACGTAGCAGTTCCTGCATGTGCACGAGGCCGCCCTGTCTGCTGCCACGTTGGAACAGGGCTGTGGATATGTGTTGCCGAAGCACACGGACGGCGACATAGCCGCGACAGGCAGCGTATGCCGCCATCAACTGCATGTTGGCCAGCGTTCAACGCCTGTCTGGGACCAACCTGGAGGACAGGAATGACCACCTCCCTGGCCGCCTCCGGGGTGCTTAATTAGCTGGCAGACACATCTGAGGACCCAGCAGCTTGCTCGGGAGGCCCCCCAATGTAGATTGGCAGCCCCTTTAGTGGAGCCTCCAAAGGGCCCGGGGCCAGGGCCTCTACCCTGCCTGCCTGAGCCGGGCTCTAGCCTGAGGCCTCACCGCCTGGCTTAGGAGGCCTGCAGATGACCTGCGGCGGCAATCGGCCAGCTTAGCGCCATCTTTCTGCTACTTCCTTTTGCATTGCTTGGCATGCCCCCACCACCTAGGTCCCCCCTTCCCCCACCCCCCGTGATCAGGTGTGAGCCTTGACCCACCCAACTTGCCTACCTGCCCAAATCCTGGATGCTCCCCTCTCTGCCTTAGGTTCATGAGGCAGATTGAGAGTTATCTTAACATCCATCCCGAATGTGTATTCGTGCACCATTATGCCAACTGAATGGCTATTTCATAAAATGTTGTCTGCAAGCTGCTCTACAAAGGGGTTCTAAATTTACTATTAGAAATGTTATGCAATGTATGTAGAGTTTTTCCTTTTTTTAAGCACAAACCAATTCTGCCATTCAGTTACCTTTTGGATTCTGCCCATTCATACTCTGGTAATGAGTGTTACATAGGGAAAAATCCCTAATAATCAAGGGACTGGATTCTAATACACAACGGACCAGGAGCTTATTGTGTGCTTCCAGATTTTTGTTCCAGGACTTCTGATGTTCTCCAGGACCATGCTGGGCCACTCCTCATATCCTCACCCAGAGCAGGAACGGGAGATATCCCCATCACCCCACAATATCCAGGCAAGTATCTGTCATCCTCATGAAGTGGCCAGAAGGATCACTTCACCTAGAAAGATGTCAGATTACCTACCATCCTTCTTACCTTAAGAAGGGGAGAACTTCAATTACGGCCCGGAGACCCCTCACCCTGCCACCCACCCCCCTGTCATCAACGCCCCAGATTACTGAGCCCAGAGTCCCACTCGGTACCTGATGTGATGCACACGCAGAGCCACATCTTCATTGGTCACGCTTGGAGTGGTGATAAATAATAACATTCACAAGTCGCAGCTTTTCCATCATACACATTTTATTGAAAAACACAGTTTTACAGATTCAAAATATTTTACACAATCTTCTGTTCCCTTCTGACAGAGTGGAACAGTATATCTTCCACTTGCCAAGACTGGTGAGATCAGCATAGCAACTGAAACCATCTGTAAACAAGGCCTCTGGTTATATTCCCTACTGCAAATGACCACAGAGAACTCGCCATAAGGGCACAGGTATTGGTAAACTATAAGCGAGCTGGAGGGTGAACAACGGCTCCTACTTACTTATTCCTTCTCCTTGCAGTACCTTTGGCACAAGTTCCACTGAACGAAGTTCCCTGTGGCCTCAGTTTGGCCAGGGTGTGACAATCACAATTTGCGGGGACAGATACCTGGGGGGACGTGGTATCTCATGTTAGGATATTGGAGGGCAAATACAAAGTGACATAAGAAACAAAGGTTTAATATCCCCATTGACAAGTGAGAGCAGGCTTTCTCCCCTCCCTTTGCTTTAGAAGGTTTACTTTGGAAAACTTGTCAGTTCTTTCTCTGTCTCTTTGCAATATGTGGAAATCGTTTTAGAAAGCTCAATAAGCCTCTTGCCAATTTGACAACCCAGGAACGCTTCTTTAAGGACCTGGAAGCAAAAATCCTTGCAAAGGGGAGAACTAGGTAAAGAGGGAACAACTTAAGCAGTTGAAACCAGAAACTGCTAGACCTTCTGGACAATCAGAGAAAGAAATGACTGTCAAAGCAATGCACCAGAGTCAATAGAGCTGCAGGAGAAGATCATGAAAAGGTGAGGGCAGGCAGCATCTCAGGAGGATTACAGCATCCTCAGAAGCAAGAGGTGTTCCTTCTCAGAACTCCCTTAGATTGTATACTGTGCAACAGTACAGCAAGACAGAGAGCTCCCCTTCCAAACAGCCATTTTTCACGGTCTAGGCAAACAGAAGAAGGGAAGAGGCAGCAAATTTCACTTGCATGAAATGTCAAACGCTTGGGAAACAGACAATCATCCTTGAATATGATAAATGTCCTGCTTTATAACACATATCTTTCTTTAGTCTATCTATCCACAGTACGGCCACCGAATGTCCCTCACGGTGCTAACCCAAAGGAAGGGCACAAGAATGGAGAAAAGAGACAGGAGAAAGAGCCCTGAACCCACAATGCCCACCACAGTCGTCACACCAAAGACCTTTGTCCTCGCCACTGTCAGTCTTTCCGTATACTCTCAGAGCCTCCTGCTCATAGCCCTGCTGGGCCCAAATTTCCCTCATCAAGAGAAAGCAAAAGCCTGAAATGGGGAAACGATGGGCCTTTCCCCTCCCCAAATTGAGCCCCCCTTTCCCCTCCCCCACTCCAATAGCACACCACCACAGACAATGCAGAACTGTCCCTCTACTGTTTACCAACACCACCTTTTCCTCGAGAGTGCAGAGAAGGTCCCATTGAGGCCTTGTCACCCCAACCACCAAGACCCAAACGGAAGAGGAGCCACCAGTAGCCAGCCTTTCTGCTAGAAAGCCTTTCCAGCAGATACACAGTGGGGAGAGACAGTACAGCCTGGGGGTGTAGCCCTCTCCAGCAAGAGGAATACAAGGGCTTCATCCTCAGCTGGGGCACTGACTCGGGAGGTTCCTGGACATCCAGGCTCATCGGCATATGCCCCGAAAGAAGCAAATGGCCCCCGATTCATGGACAGTTCATTGACGAGACCCCGTCGGACCTCTTTCTTCCAACCAACGTGCAGAGCGTGCCCAGTGGAAGAGTGCAGAAAGCGAACGTGGAAAGTTCCAACCACATTCCTACAGACTTGGGACTCCTCGGGAATCCCAATGTGCCCTCGCTCTGCACAATGGCACAGAATTCTGACATCGGGCTACGGCCAACTTCTGCCCCAGACTCAACATCTCCCATGCCCCACATGCTGCCATTGCCAATATGCGCCTGCCTTAGGACTTGAGCAAGGCACCTGAGGTGTGTGGGTGTTGAAGGAAGAAGTGTCTGGCTGCCATATCAGGAGAACACAGCAGCAACAGCAGCTCACTTTCACGTGCCTCTTCATGGCCACAGGTAGTCCCAACAGAAGAGTTGAGCGGTCTACGCAAACAAGTGCAGTCAACATCAGTGGGCGCCTCCCAGGAGACCCCCAGATTACTGCCCTAGGCCACAGTATAGCAGGGGGAAAGGTCACCTTTCCTGAGCCGCTTTCGACAGCCTAAGGCAGTGCACAGACGGAAGCAGGAACACAAGAACATCTCTAACAGCGAAGTCCAAAATTCTGAGGAAGGCTGTAGCAAAGGGTAAAGCCTTCATCGTCAAAGTCTCCCCTTGGCCAGGAAGTAATCCACTCTCATGTCACACTCAGCGATGTGCACTATTACCTTCAGTCCCCGTGCTGCAGTGATCCCAGGCAGTACCAGGGGTTGAGAAATAGGTAGCAGACACCTTGGACCACAGAAAGCCGATGCACCTTTCACACTGAGGGCCTATGTCCTCCTGTCCAGCTTTCTCCTTGTGCTCTGAGAGCAGCTCCATAGAGGGTCACTCTTCCCAGCCCCTTCCCCACCTCTAGGCTTTAGGCACCCCAACGAAGGTCCTTATGTAGTCAGTCACTCCACCTTTCCTGATCAGGGAAGTGCGTTCCCCTCTGAGCCTCTAATCTCTACAGTACTTCTCCTGAAAAGAACCGACAATCAAGAGTGGCCTAACCACCGCTCACGAAACTCATTTAGTTCAAGGTTAAATTGGTACAGCTACTATGGAAAACAGTATGAAAGTCCCTCAAAAACTTAAAAGCAGAACTACCATCTAGTCCAGCAATCCCACTTGTGGTATGTATCCAAAGGAATACCTCCCACCAAGAATTTATAGAACACTAACATTCCACGAGTGAGTAGACATTCACTGAGGTGCTGTCTCATGAGCCTAAGTGACATGGCTGGCCTAGGAATGAATTCCTGGGAAGGAACCAGCAAGCCAGATTCCACCTCAAATTCAGAAGAGGATTACCTTCTCTTTCCATGAGAGCCCTGATTTGTGAGACTGTCACCAGGTGGCGAGTCACCTTTTTGGAATCCTCAACCTTGTGACTTATTTTTAAGTGCCAAAACACAGCAGATTTACCTATTAAACCATCCATTTAGGTTTTCTTGACCCCTGCCTCCAACGAAGTCAGCCAGGATCACTTTGATGGGCAGTGGGAACAAGTGTGTATGGAAGGGGAGGAAGGCCTCACGGTTATCCTCAAGTTTCACAACTGTTTTGACTAGGAAATAAGCCAGTTTTGATCATCGTCATGTCACTTGGTGAAGGCACATGCGCCTAGGACAGGTTTCTCTAAGTATCTCAGGCTTCAGGTTTTCACTGAGTAGGAAACTATCACCACCCCCCTCTTTCACAGCTTTAAAGTAATTTCACCAATTACAGGGATAACCAAAGAGCCTTTAAACATGCCCTCTAAAGACTACACACTTTAGTTTCCAATCACAAAGAAATGTGGATTTCCTTTTAACCTTCGGTGAATGAAATTCAGGTTCTGTGATGCCTCCTTCTGGATAAAACCCGTGCTAATACAGCAACAGAGGAGCCCGAGGTTTCTATGAAACTGGAGGTTAGAAGTGTCTCTGAATGCACCTTAGAAGAGTTCATATTTCTATTTGGCGCGTTTCCCCCACCCCAACTGTGAAAACTCTTCCACACATTTTCAACAAATTAACCCCTGCCCGGGAAAGAAGTAACGTTATACAGACAGTGAAAGAGAGGAGACCTTTCCCACACTGCCAGTTAACAAGCACCTTCTTGGTGCCTGAACTTGGTGCTGAGCCACATCAGCTTCGGCATAAGGCGTCAGAGATGGCCAGAACAGAAAGTGGCTCAGGGCAAGGCAAGGTGTGAGCTGCTGGGCTACCTCTTGGCATCAGAGCAGGATTAATGAGGCTGGTTTCCAAAGAGCAGCCCAGTAACATCTGAGGAAATCTGCTGGCCCTGTGAAAGGAAACAAACGTTTGGTTGAAATGGGGGTCTGGACAGGTAGGGAGACGAGCTAAACGAAGCCACAATGTTCTCTTCCCACTTTCTGGAAATGGTGTACTAATTCCCTCCGTACCTCCTGCGTGCTGAGCACTTTACAAAAACCATACAAGAGATATCCCCGAGAGCAAGGTGTGATTCCCATTTTGCAAATGTGGAAACTGAGGCTCAAAGATGACAGTAAGAAAGGGTCAGACTCAGACACTAAAGTTTATTTTTAATGAAACACGATGTATTGTCTCAGCAACATCTGCAAAGCCAAAAAAAAAAAAAAAAAAAAAAAGCCGACAAACTGTGGAAGGGTAAATATTTAGTGAAGTACTGACCTGCATATTACTTGAATTGTTAGCCTACACCTCCAGGACCCCTGCAAAGTAAACGCCCACCCGCTTACAGAGGGGATAGACTGGCAGACTGTCATTCTCTGCCGCTCACTTGGTGTACAGGCCTCATCTTTCTCCCCTTTCCTCAACAGAGCTGGCTTCAAATTACATTCAAATCCATGTTCCCCTACCTGAAAGAAAACAGCACTCCCACAGTCTCTGGATTCCTGAAGTTTGTTTTTCACAATCCCATCCAGTCCAGCCTGCTTCTGCCTGGTATTACAAGTGTTTTCCAAAAGGATAAAAAGACAGATCAGAGCTCTGATGTGAGAATGGCAAGATCAGGCCTTCTGGAAATGTGACATTCTAATAAATTCAGTCTGTCTCTAAGAATGGCACTCACGGTGAACTGGAAAAAGATGCCACTGACTAGTTAAAGACATCGATTATAAACCTAGTGTCTGAGCAGCGCTCAGGGAGTGATCCTGACATTGTTGGAAGTTCCTGTCTTAGAGACTCAGGGAAGACATTTCAACACCATGTTAAATAATGGTACAGCTGATGGGATGGATGCTACCCTCCTCCCAGCATCTGTGGCCCCACACAGCATAAGGCAGCACTTACTCATCTGGCAGGTCTGGACAGCTAATTCCGGGTCCAGTCTCTTCTCATTACAGGCCCATAGGCTGGCCAGTACTAGATTTTTCCATCACAGGTCCTGAAGGAAACAGTGATTATACAGATCTACAAGGAGACTTGCTTACAGATGGACAGCCGAACACAGTTGCAGGAAAATTAGGTAACTTGGAAGCTCGTAACATAGACTGGCTGGGGCAAACTTCCCCTTTCCCTTATCCACAAAACACCAAGGCAGCCAAGGGCCGTCAGCTGTCCTAACACCGCACACGATCCCTCAGAGCCTTACTGTCTCGTTTCACGTGGAAAATAACAGAAATACCCTCATTGGTTAAGAGAGGTCACAAAAATGGCCAAGATCAACATTTGGACCAATCCCCGGCAGCGATATATCCGCCCCAAACGCCCTACAACAGAAAGCAGAATCAGCTCCATGGCGGCGCCAGTCACCAGGCAGACTGTCCGGCGCCCCCACCCACCCAGCCAAACGCACCCGCCCTTCCCTCACTTTAAGCCGCAAACACTACAAAGCATTAAGACCATAACTGGGATGGAAGCTTCGAGACCCACATTTAAACAAAGAAAATCTTCAAGTTTCAGCATGCCGTTACAATAATGCCCCACACCAAAACCCGGAAGTGCCTGAGAGGTCGTCTCCGCCATCCACCCAGGAGCCCGCAGACACGTCTGTCAAAGTGTCCATCAGGACACACCATCTACCCGACTCTCCAACTCACACCGCAGACAGCCAAATACGAATCAGGTTAGTAAAACTTACACTTCTACGATCTCCGGAAAGGGGCCGCCACGTTAAATCCTAACCGAGGAAAACGGTCTACGGAAGCACAATCCAGACAGTCACGCGCTTAGGCACGCGCTAAGGCACGCGCTAGGGCTTCTTCCAGCTCTCACGCCCCCCGCCTCCCAACATCGTCATTGGTGGGCCTGCGATGATTGACGGGGAGAACGGCCATTCCTCTCAGGCAGGTCTACTGGCGGGAAACTGGCCATTTCCCAAGGCCCAGCTGACGTCAGGAAAGCTCTGCTCGTATTCCTACGTCTTTCTATAGCCGTGTCCATCCCTCAAGGCCTAGCTCGACTTCTTAGGCCTTTGCACATACCTTGTGCTTTGTTTCTTGTCATCTTAGACTTTGGAAAGCATGCACATTCAGTTTACCCGGGCCTAGATCAATTACCTCCCCCTCCAGGAAGCCCTCCAAGCTTTACTCCTTCCAGGCAAAATGTGAGTTCTTCATATTAGATACGGACATGGAGATGTATCAGAGCAGAGATGCAGAGGACTTGTCTCTGAGCTCTGGGGTCAAATAGTACTGGGCTGTGCATGGTGTGAGGGACCCAAGGTTTGCACCTGGATATTTTTGCAAGTGAGTTCAGGTTGCAGACATTTGGGGAAGACCAGGGAACGCTGACAACAGGCTAACTCTTAGAAGCTTGCTAGGATTGGTACGACCCTTTTCAGGAATTTCATATCCTTTCCTGCTTTTCTATCTGTGAAAATCTTGTCCTTCCTACAAGGCCCAGGCATAAATCACTTCCCTAACTCTTTTCCTGAATTCATGTTCCCACCCCAACCACAAGAGTTATTCCTCCTATTGCTATAGGAAGAAAGATATGAGGATTTCATCTCTCTGCTGCAAAGGTCCCTAAGCTTCACAGTTATCCAAGGTGAGACTGGAAGCCCACTTCCTTCCAGGAGGCCCCTCGCTGAGAGGTTTCTGCACCTGCTCGCAACTTGTGAATTGTACAAACAAGAGGGCACAGTTCCCCTAGGCCTGACTACCTCGAGTGTTTAACTCATCTACCTCTACATGGTGTGTGGACCACATAGCCACGGGGTCCCTTAGCTGGACTGCATGGTCACAGTGCACAGTGCTCCTAGGAAAGATGATCTAATGCTAGCACTGTCCCTCCCATGGGAAAGCTCACTTGAGGCTTCGTGGTGTGCCGTGTTATGCAGCAGTCCATGATGCTGCCCTACCCACTGTGACGGCTAATTTTAGGTGCCAACTTGACTGGTCATGGAGCGTCCGAATTAAACACTATTTCTGGTTGTATCTGTGAGGGTGTTTCTGGATGAGATGAGTATTTGAATCGGTGACTTAGCAAAATAGAAGGCCTTCCCCGATGTGGGTAGGCATCATCCAATCCGTTGAGGGCCCAGATGGAACCAAAGCAGAGAAAGGAAGAATTCTTCCCTTTTTTCCCTATCTCGCTGCTTGAGATAGAACATTTCTCCTCGTTTTCTCCTTCTCTTCAACTAGGATTCACACCACCAGCCCCCCTGGTTCACAGGCCTTCAGACTTGGACTGAATTATACCACTGGCTTTCCTGGCTTTACACCTTGTAGGCAGGAGACTGTGGAATTTCTCAGCCTCCAGAAATAGGGAACTAAACTCAAGATAAACCTCAAGATATATACATATATGTATATGTATACATATGTATATGTATATGTACATATGTATGTATATATGTATATATGTATATATATAGGCTTCCCTTTTAGCTCAGTTGGTAAAGAATCTGCCTGCAATGCAGGAGACCCAGGTCTGATTCCTGGGTCAGGAAGATCCCCTGGAGCAGGAAATGGCAACCCACTCCAGTATCCTTGCCTGGAGAATCCCATAGGCAGAGGAGCCTGGCGGGCTACAGTCTGTGGGGTCACAAGAGTCAGACACGAGTTAGTGACTAAACCAACAGCCAACATATAGATAAATAGACAGATAGATATAGATATAGATAGATAGATAGATATAGATATAAAATGTCTCTTATTGGTTCTGTTTCCTTGAATACCTCTGACTAATAAACCTGGAATATCGCAGCCAGCTGCAGCTGTTACACTTGGCTTCATAGTCCTCAAATAGAACTCAGAAGAAACAGCAAAATCAAATACATGAAAATTAGTTCCAAACTATGAGTGAGGAAACTAAGATACCAGAAACAAACAGCCAGACATTGGCCCAGAGGGGTTTCTTTTCCAGTAGGTTAGCTGCTCCTTTGCAAGCCCCGAGAAAGCTGACAGGTGAGCTCTTCTAGAACTGGTGAGACTCTGACAAAGATCCAGAGGGCAGGAGAGCTGTTGCAGGCCTTGTCCAGGAATCAGTAAAGGATGATTAATCCACATGGGGAGGGAAGACAAGCAAGACTGGGGCCGTTGATGTGAATCCTGCCCCAGGATCTGCCAAGTCTTTCCCATGTGTTACTAGGCTTGTCCCTCTGACTGGCGTCAGCAGATGGATACATGCTGGACCCTTTCAATCCCTGGCACACAATGACCACTACCACACAGGTCCTATCTTTCCGATCACCAGTGTCTCCTCGATCTGTGGTCACCATTCATTCTTTTTATTTTATTTTTCTCTTGTCTCGCACAGTTTATGGGTTCTTAGTTTTCTGACCAGGGACCGATGCTGGGCCCACAGCAGCGAAAGCACTGAGTTTTAACCACTGGACCACCAGGAAAGTCCTGCCTTTCATTCTTGTCTCAGTTATACTTCATTCCACATTCATGGTCTGTCTGAAGAAAACAATATCTTCTTACCTACCGTGTACAGTATATGGCTTGAGGTATGCTCTTGGCACTGATATCACAATTATTCCTCCTACCAGCTGAACATCCTTCATTGTTTTGTGCCTCAGTTTCCTAATCAGTAGAGTGAGGATCCTAATAAGAACTGTGTCTTCAGGCTGCCATGACCCTCAGTGAGTTCATGAAAAGCATTTAGACCAGTGACTAACACACACTAAGCTTTCATGAAACGACAGCTAGGACTGTTACCTTATCACCGTGCGTGTCTCTCGTCAAATACAACGTCCTTTCCGGAGACTTTCCCATGCTAGCTCTGCCGACACTGATCTGCTTTCTCTGATTTTTTTTCGACTTACCTTCATGTAACCTAATCCACATCTTACAATGTATTGGCCAGTTTGCCGGTTGTTTTGTTCCGCAATTATTACTTTCATCTATGCTAATGTCTTTGTTGACTTATTAACTTGCGCATGTCTTCATCTATATGTCTTGTTCTTGAAAACTTTTACCACCAGTTTCCAATTCATCAGCTTAGTTGCTCATTTTCTCCTGTATAATATAGCTCAATATAGAGCGCAAACACATATGACGATTCTATAGCACATAAGGGGACACTGAAATAGTACCTTTCATTAGGAGAGCCCCCGTGATATTCGATATTCCCCATGAGAAGGTCATAAACTCCCTTGTCCACTCGTTGGTTTTACCAGAAGGCACAATGCGGGTGGTGCCCTGATAAGAGGAATTGGCAAAAATGTACTGAAGATTTGGTTGACCGTATCAGGCCCGTCTGTGAAGAAAAGATGCACCAGGCTGAAATGTGTGTTGCAAGAGAGTTGACGCGGAACATGGGCAAGAGAGGAGGCAGTTTAAAGGATTAAGGAGGAGCAAGTGCACAGGAGCAGGAATGTGAAAGAATATGGCCTTCCAGGGAAGAACGCACATTCTGGCCTCATGGGAGAAGAGAGTTAATGATATAAACTGCAAAAGATAAAGAGAAAAAGTTAAGTGTCCATAGCAAGGACACATGGGTTGGGGACGTGGTAAACTCCATTAAGACAATCTGCTTTTTCCTAATCTACCATTTTGGTGTCAGTGTGCAGAAGAGATCAAAACAGAGGGTCAGCAGAAAAAGGGAGACTGAGCACCCTCGCGGCCTCACTCCAAATCACGTGAGTCCTGCATGTGCACGAGGCCGCCCTGTCTGCTGCCACGTGGAACAGGGCTGTGGATATGTGTGCCGAAGACCAGGACGGCGACATAGGCCGGACAGGCAGTGTATGCCGCCATCAACTGCATGTTGGACCAGGTCAACGCCTGTCTGGACCACCTGGAGGACAGG
>NW_017190430.1:0-11292 GCF_001704415.2 Capra hircus | reverse complement strand
TCGTGCGATTTCCTCCCGAGCTGGAGCAGCTGTGTCGCGCTTCCTTCGTGTGGATCAAGGGATCTGTGGCTTTCCCTCGAGGCTTTCCTACGAGGCTTTCCACGAGGCTTTCCCACAGGGCTGTCCCACGTGCCACCGTGGTTTGAGTCGATCCTCGGCTTGAAAGTCGAGGCAGTGCAGGGAAAACAGGTTTCCCTGGAATGGACTGAGACATGTGGGGGATTCTGGGAATGGTGGCACGACCTGGAGTTCCTCTCGCCTTTCCTGTGGAGAGCGCCTCCTCTTGAAATGCGCCGGGAACGCCGGGAATTCTTTCCCCGACCACGCAGGGAAAGGATCCTCCTCTGGATCTATCAGGCAGAAACGGGGCTCCTCTGGATGTGGGCGGGACTCTCGTGCTTCCTCTCGAGTGGAGTCAGGTATGTTGGGGAACTTCTTTGATTTGCAACAAGGGTGTGAAGGACCCTTTGGAAGTTCCAGAGTTTAGGTGTGATTAGCCTCGAGACGCCTCAGCGGAAATGGGCCTCATCTCGCCTGGAGGGGAGAACCTCCTGGATTTTCTCGAGTTGCGGCAGGTGCTCTCGACTTGAGACGTTGTCCTCAGGGACCCGCTCTGGAGGCCTCTGGAAATGCCAGTCCCCATGGGAGTTGCTCGGGGACCTCTCGGATCCCTCTCCCGTCGATGCCGGGGCCTAAGACATTGTGTGGAGTCGGTTCCGTAACCTGAGGATTCCTCTCCAGTGCTGAAAAGGATCTTGGGGAACTTCTGGACTCTCCCAGTGGAGTCAGTCCTCGTCTCGAGTGGGGGCATACAAGTGCGCTTTACTCTCGAGCTGTAGCAGCATTGTAACGCTTCCCTTCGCGTGGATCAAGGGATCTGTGGCTTTCCCTCGAGGGCTTTCCCACGAGGCTTTCCCACAGGGCTGTCCCACGTGGCAACGTGGTGTGAGTCGATCCTCTGCTTGAAAGTCGAAACAGTGCAGGGAAAACAGGTTTCCCTGGAATGGACTGAGATATCTGGAGGACTCTGGGAATGGTGGCACAACCCTGGAGTTCCTCACGCCTTTCCTGTGGAGAGTGCCTCCTCTTGAGATGCGACAGGAACGCCGGAATTCTTTCCCGACCACGCAGGGAAAGGAACCCGTCTCTCGAGCAAGGAGGCCGAAACGGGTCTCCTCTGGATGTGGGCGGGACTCTCGTTCTTCCTGAGTGGAGTCGGGTATGCCGGGGAACTTCTTGAGTTGTAGCAAGGGTGTGAAGGACCCTTTGGAAGTTCCAGAAGTTAGGTGTGATTAGCCTCTAGACGCCTCAGCGGAAATGGGCCTCATTCCCCTGGAGGGGAGAACTCCTGGATTTTCTCGAGTTGTGGCAGGTGCTCTCGACTTAACGACGGGGACCTCAGGGACTGCTGGTGGCCTCAGGAAGGCCAATCCCCATGCGAGTTGCTCAGGGGCCTCTCGGGATTCCTCTCCCGTCGATGCCGGGGGCTTAAGACCATGTGTGGAATCGGTGTCGGAACCTGAGGATTACTCTCCAGTGCTGACATGGATCTTGGGTTCTGGAGCCTACCCAGGGGACTCAGTCCTCGTCTCGAGTTGGCGCATCCACGTGAGATTTGCTCCGGAGCTGAGCAGCAGTGTCACGCTTCCCTTCGCGTGATCAAGGGATCTGTGGCTTTCCCGAGGCTTTCCCACGAGGCTTTCCCACGAGGCTTTCGGGGCTGTCCCACGTGCCACCGTGGTGTGAGTCGATTCTCGTTGAAAGTCGAGGTGCAGGGAAAACAGGTTTCCTGGAATGGACTGACATCTGGGGGACTCTGGGAATGGTGGCACAACCCAGGAGTTCCTCTCGCCTTTCCTGTGGAGAGCCTCCTCTTGAGATGCGACGGGAACCCGGGAATTCTTTCCCGACCACGCAGGGAAAGATCCCTCCTCTCGAGCTAGGAGCGGAAACGGGACTCCTCTGGATGTGGGCGGGACTCTCGTGCTTCCTCTCGAGTGGAGACGGATATGTCGGGGAACTTGTTGAGTTGCAGCAAGGGTGTGAAGGACCCTTTGGAAGTTCCAGAGGTTAGGTGTGATTAGCCTCGAGACCCCTCAGCGAAATGGGCCTCATCTCGCCTGGAGGGGAGAACCTCCTGGATTTTCTCGAGTTGTGGCAGGTGCTCTCGAGTTATGACGGGGACATCAGGGACCCTCTCTGGTGGCCTCAGGAAAGGCCAGACGCCCATGCGAGTTGCTCGGGGCTCTCGGGATTCCTCTCCCGTAGATGCAGTCGCCTAAGACCTTGTGTGGAGTCGGTGCCGGAACCTGAGGATTCCTCTCCAGTGCTTACATGGATCTTGGGGGTACTTCTGGAGTCTCCCAGGTGAGTCAGTCCTCATATCTATTGGGGCATGCATGTGCAATTTCCTCCAGAGCTGTAGCAGCAGTGTCACTCTTCCCTTCGCGTGGATCCAGGAATCTGTGGCTTTCCTTGGAGGCTTTCCCACGGAGGCTTTCCCACGAGGCTTTCCCACGACGTTTTCCCACTGGCTGTCCCACGTACCACCGTGGTGTGAGTCGATCCTCGGCTTGAAAGTCGAGGCAGTGCTGGGAAAACTGGTTTCCCTGTTATGGACTGAGCATCTGGGGGACTCTGGGAATAGTGGCACGACCCAGGAGTTCCTCTCGCCTTTCCTGTGGTGAGCGCCTCCACTTGAGATGCGACGGGATCGCCGGGAATTCTTTCTCGACCACACAGGAAAAGAATCCCTCCTCTGGAACTATGAAGCGGAAACGGGGCTCCTCTGGATGTGGGTGGGACTCTCGTGCTTCCTCTCGATTGGAAACGGGTATGTCGAGGAACTTCTTGTGTTGCAGCAAGGGTGTTAAGGACCCTTTGGAAGTTCCAGAGGTTAGGTGTGATTAGCATCGAGACGCCTCAGGGGAAATGGGCCTCATCTCGCCTGAAGGGGAGAACCTCCTGGATTTTCTCGAGTTGCGGCAGGTTACTGTGGACTTAAGACGGGGACCTCAGGGACCGCCCTGGTGGCCTCAGGAAATGCCAGTCCCCATGCGAATTGCTCGGGGGCCTCTCGGATTCCTCTCCCGTCGATGCCGGGGCCTAAGACCTTGTGTGTAGTCGATGCCGGAACCTGAGGATTCCTCTCCAGCCCTGACATGGATTCTGGGGTACTTCTGGAGTCTCCCCAGGGAAGTCAGTCCGCGTCTCGAGTCGGGGCATGCACGTGCGCTTTCCTCCCGAGCTGTAGCAGCAGTGTCGCGCTTCCCTTTGCGTGGATCAACGGATCTGTAGCTTTCCCTCGAGGCTTTCCCAGGAGGCTTTCCCACGAGGCTTTCCCACAGGGCTGTCCCACGTGCCACCGTGGTGTGAGTCGATTCCTTGGGTTGAAAGTCGAGGCAGTGCAGGGAAAACAGGTTTCCCTGGAATGGACTGAGACATCTGGGGGACTCTGGGAATGGTGGCACGACCCTGGAGTTCCTCTCGCCTTTCCTGTGGAGAGCGCCTGCCGGAAGCCTTTGTGAGGAATCCCGCCCGTGACAAGGTCATGAGGAAGGAAGCTGACATACGCAAGGCGTGCTCAGACTTCAGGGGCCCCTCTGGAAATTCCTAAGCATGTACCCCAACAAAAATCTGCCGGCTTTTGTGCTCTGCTTTTCCACTCTTCTGACATTTTCTGGAAAAAGTCAATTCAGGGCTTTAGTCTTCTGCATTTGAAAGAGTGTTTCAATCCAAAAAACCCCCTCCGATGGCTTTCTAGCCTGCCTGCGGGACTCTGCAAGTGTGTTTGTTTGAGGCCTCCTGACCGCAGGAGGCACAGGAAGCTTAAAACATCTAGGATGTAGGGGCTTCCGAGGAGTCAAAATCTTTAGAATAGGACTGATTATAAGTTTCATTTGTTGAGTCAATGTTTGCTGCCAAATTTTCATATCCTTTATTTTTAGATATAGTTGGTATATAGAAAACAAGTAGTAGACCTAGTATTAGCAACATTAGATCCTCGAGTTAAGTACCTTCTTTGTTATATCCCACTGCACCTTTGTTCTATCGCACTGCACCTTTGTTCTATAGAGATGTAACTTTAATGCTTTAAGGAGATGCAGATTAAAAAAAACACTTCAGGGGAAACAAAATTAACATTCATTAAGGAAGAGAGCTAAAAAAGTGTTAACAAGCCTCTTGGCCAGAAGATAATGTAAATCACCAGAGACCTTTTGTATACAAAATGATGTATAGAAAGAGTCTGCGCTGCGAACGCTGCATAATTCTGTGTTACCCATTGATCTCCATGTTTTATCAAAAGTATAAAAGGCTTCTGAACAATAAAGGATTGGACCAGTTTCTCGAACTAGTCTCTCGGCCTAGTTTCTTGGGACTTCTGGATCCCCCATGTCTCTCTCTCTCTCTTCTTCTCTCCCCTTCCCTCTCTCTGCTCTTATCTTTAACTTCAGGCTGAATCTCCATCTGGGGCGCGGAGGCTCGCCAGGTCTACTTACTTGCCCCGGCTGCTAAGACCCGCACGAAAGGGAGCTTAAGGCGAGGCACCCTTAGATATTCAAGCGGGCGCCGGTGGCCAAACGTAGATGGTGCAAATTCCTTGTCTGGAATTTTAATGGCCTTCCGTGAAAACCAAGCTATTCAGCCCTCTTCCTCCACTTAATCTTCTTATTACACTATAGTTTCTTAACCTAATCTTACATTAATAAACAAACAAGTCTTTCCACGCCAACGCCGTCCACCCTTCGAATTCCCTGGATCCACCGGGGCTGGACCCTGGCAAGCGCTCCACTTGAGATGCGACGGGAACGCGGGGAATTCTTTCCCCACCACGCAGGAAAAGGATCCCTCCTCTCGAGCTAGGAGGCGGAAACGGGGCTCCTCTGGATGTGGGCGGGACTCTCGTGCTTCCTCTCGAGTGGAGACGGGTATGTCAGAGAACTTCTTGAGTTGCAGCAAGGGTGTGAAGGACCCTTTGGAAGTTCCAGATGTTAGATGTGATTAGCCTCGAGACGCCTCAGCGGAAATGGGCCTCATTTCGCCTGGAGGGGAGAACCTCCTGGATTTTCTCGAGTTGCGGCAGGTGCTCTCGACTTACGACGGGGACCTCAGGGACCCGCTCTGGTGGCCTCAGGAAAGTCCAGTCCCATGCGAGTTGCTCGGCGGGCCTCTCGGGATTCCTCTCCCATCGATGCCGGGGGCCCTAGATCTTGTGTGGAATCCGGTGCCGTAACCTGAGCATTCCTCTCCAGTGCTGACATGGATCTTGGGGGTACTTCTGGAGTCTGCCCAAGGGAGTCAGTCCTCGTCTCGAGAGGGGGCATGCACGTGCGCTTTCCTCACGAGCTTGTAGCAGCAGTGTCGCGCTTCCCTTCCCGTGGATAAAGGGATCTGTGGCTTTCCCTCGAGGCTTTCCCACAGGGCTGTCCCACGTGCCACCTTGGTGTGAGTCGATCCTCGGCTTGAAAGTCGAGGCAGTGCAGGGAAAACAGGTTTCCCTGGAATGGACTGAGACATCTGGGGGACTCTGGGAATGGTGGCACGACCCTGGAGTTCCTCCCGCCTTTCCTGTGGAGAGCACCTCCTCTTGAGATGCGACGGGAACGCCGGGATTTCTTTCCCGACCACGCAGGGAAATATCCCTTCTCTCGAGCTATGAGGCGGAAACGGGTCTCCTCTGGATGAGGGCGGGACTCTCGTGCTTCCTCTCCAGTAGAGAAGGGTATGTTGGGGAACTTCTTGAGTTGCAGCAAGGGTGTGAAGGACCCTTTGTAAAGTCAAGAGGTTAGGTGTGATTAGCCTCGAGATGCCTCAGCGGAAATGGGCCTAATCTCGCCTGGAAGGGAGAACCTCCTGGATTTTCTCGAGGTGCGGCAGGTGCTCTAGACTTACAATGGGGACCTCAGGGACCCGCTCTGGTGGCCTCAGGAAAGTCCAGTCCCCATGCGAGTTGCTCCGGGGCCTTTCGGGATTCCTCTCCCGTCAATGACGGGGCCTAAGATCTTTGTGGAGTCCGTGCCGGAACCTGAGGATTCCTCTCCAGTGCTGACATGGTCTTGGGGTACTTCTGGAGTCTCCCCAGGGGAGTCAGTCCTCGTCTCGAGTGGGGGCATGCACGTGCGCTTTCCTCCCCAGCTATAGCAGCAGTGTCAGGCTTCCCTTCGCGTGGATCAAGGGATCTGTGGCTTTCCCTCGAGGCTTTCCCACGAGGCTTTCCCTCGAGTCTTTCCCACAAGGCTGTCCCACGTGCCACCGTGGTGAGAGTCGATCCTCGGCTTGAAAGTCGAGGCAGTGCAGGGAAAAAAGGTTTCACTGAATTGGACTGAGACATCTGAGGGACTCTGGGAATGGTGGCACGACCCTGGAGTTCCTCTCGCCTTTCCTGTGGAGAGCGCCTCTTCTTGAGATGCGACGGAAACGTCGGGAATTCTTTCCCGAAAACGAAGGGAAAGGATCCCTCCTCTCGAGCTAGGAGGCGGAAACGGGGCTCCTCTGGATGTGGGCCGGACTCTCGTGCTTCCTTTCGAGTGGAGACGGGTATGTCGGGGAACTTCTTGAGTTGCAGCAAGGGTGTGAAGGACCCTTTGGAAATTCCAGATGTTCGGTGTTATTAGCCTCGAGACGCCTCACCGGAAATGGGCCTCATCTCGCCTGGAAGGGAGAACCTCCTGGATTTTCTCTAGTTGCGGCAGGTGCTCTCGACTTACGACGGGGACCTCTGGGACCCGCTCTGGTGGCCTCAGGAAAGGCCAGTCCCCATGCTAGTTGCATGGGGCCTCTCGGGATTCCTCTCCCGTCGATGCTGGGGCCTAAGACCTTGTGTAGAGTCGGTGCAGGAACCGGAGGATTCCACTCCAGTGCTGACATAGTTCCTGGGGTTCTTTTGGAGTCTCCCTAAGGGAGTCAGTCCTCGTCTCGAGTTGGGGCATGCACGTGCGCTTTCCTCACGAGCTGTAGCTGTAGTGTCACGCTTCCCTTCGCGTGGATGAAGGAATCTGTGGCTTTCCCCCGAGTCTTTCCCACGAGGCTTTCCCACGAGGCTTTCCCAAATGGCTGTCCAACGTGCCACCGTGGTGTGAGTCATTCCTCGGCTTGAAAGTCGAGGCAGTGCAAGGAAAACACGTTTCCCTGGAGTGGACTGAGACATCTGGGGGACTCTGGGAATCGTGGCACGACCCTGGAGTTCCTCTCGCCTTTCCTGTAGAGAGCGCCCCCTCTTGAGCTGCGATGGGAAGGCCAGGAATTCTTTCCTGATCACGCAGGGATAGGAACCCTCCTCTCGAGCTAGGAGGTGGAAACGGGGCTCCTCTGGATGTGGGCGGGACTCTCATGCTTCCTCTCGAGTCGAGACGGGTATGTGGGGGAACTTCTTGAGTTGCAGCAAGGGTGTGAAGGAACCTTTGGAAGTTCCAGAGTTTAAGTGTGATTAGCCTCGAGACACCTCAGCGGAAATGGGCCTCATCTCGCCTGGAGGGGAGAACCTCCTGGATTTTCTGGAGTTGCGGCAGGTGCTCTCGACTAACGACGGGGACCTCAGGGACCCGCTCTGGTCGCCTCAGGAAAGGCCAGTCCCCATGCGAGTTGCTCGGGGGCCTCTTGGGATTCCTCTCCCGTTAATGCCGGGGCCTAAGACCTTGTGTGGAGTCGGTGCTGGAAACTGAGGATTCCTCTGCAGTGCCGACATGTATCTTGGTGAACTCCTGGAGTCTCCCCAGTGGAGTCAGTCTTCGTCTCGAGTGGGGGCATGCACGTGAGCTTTCCTCCCGAGCTGTAGCAGCAGTGTCACGCTTCCCTTCGCGTGGATCAAGGTTACTGTGGCTTACCCAAGAGGCTTTCCCACAGGGCTGTCCCACGTGCCACCGTGGTTTAAGTCGATCCTCGGCTTGAAAGTCGAGGCAGTGCAGGGAAAACAGGTTTCCCTGGAATAAACTGAGACATCTTGGGGACTCAGGGAATGGTGGCACGACCCTGGAGTTCCTCTCGCCTTTCCTGTCGAGAGCGCCTCCACTTGAGATGCGACGGGAACGCGGGGAATTCTTTCCCCACCACCCAGGGAAAGGATCCCTACTCTCGAGCTATGAGGCGGAAACGGGGCTACTCTGGATGTGGGCGGGACTCTCGTGCTTCCTCTCCAGTGGAGAAGGGTATGTCGGGGAACTTCTTGAGTTGCAGCAAGGGTGTGAAGGACCCTTTGGAATTTCCCAATGTTAGATGTGATTAGCCTCGAGACGCCTCATCGGAAATGGGCCTCATCTCGCCTGGAGGGGAGAAACTCCTGGATTTTCTCGAGTTGCAGCAGGTGCTCTCGATTTACGACAGGAACCTCAGGGACCCGCTCTGGTGGCCTCAGGAAAGGCCAGACCCCATGCGAGTTGCTCGGGGGCCTCTCGGTATTCCTCTCTCGTCGATGCCGGGGAATAAGACCTTGTGTGGAGTCGGTGTTGGAACCTGAGGATTAATCTCCAGTGCTGACATGGATGTTGGGGAACTTCTGGAGTCTCCCCAGGTGAGTCAGTCATCGACTCTAGTGGGGGCATGAACGTGCGCTTTCCTCCCGAGCTGCAGCAGCAGTGTCACGCTTCCCTTCGCGTGGATCAAGGGATCTGCGGCTTTCCCTCGAGGCTTTCCCACGAGGCTTTCCCACAGGGCTGTCCCTCGTGCCACCGTGATGTGAGTGGATCCTCGGCTTGAAAGTCGAGGCAGTGCAGGGAAAACAGGTTTCCCTGGAATGGACTGAGACATCTGGGGGACTCTGGGAATGGTAGCATGACCCTGGAGTTACTCTCGCCTTTCCTGTGGAGAGCGCCTCCTCTTGAGATGCGATGGGAACGCCGGGAATTCTTTCCCGACCACGCAGCGAAAGGATCCCACCTCTGGAGCTAGGAGGCGGAAACGGGGCTCCTCTGGATGTGGGCGGGACTCTCGTGCTTCCTCTCGAGTGGAGACGGGTATGTTGGGGAACTTCTTGAGTTGCAGCAAGGGTGTGAAGGACCCTTTGGAAGTTCCAGAGCTTAGGTGTGATTAGCCTCGAGACGCCTCAGCGGAAATGGGCCTCATCTCACCTGGAGGGGAGAACCTCCTGAATTTTCTCAAGTTGCGGCAGGTGCTCTCGACTTACGAAGGGGACCTGATGGACCCGCGCTGGTGGTCTCTTGAAAGGCCAGTCCCCATGGGAGTTGCTCGGGGGCCTCTCGGGATTCCTCTTCCCTCGATGCCGGGCCTAAGATCTTGTGTGGAATCGGTGCTGGAACCTGAGGTTTCCTCTCCAGTGCTGACATGGATCTTGGGGTACTTCTGGAGTCTCCCAGGGGAGTCAGTCCTCGTCTCGAGTGGGGGCATGCACGTGCGCTCCCGAGCTGTAGCAGGAGTGTCACGCTTCCCTTCTTGTGGATCAAGGGTTCAGGGGTTTACCTCGAGGCTTTCCCATGAGGCTTTCCCACGAGGCTTTCCCACAGGGCTGTCTCACGTGCCACCGTTGTATGAGTCGATCCTCGGCTTGAAAGTCGAGGCAGTGCAGGGAAAACTGGTTTCCCTGGCTTGGACTGAGCATCTGGGGGACTCTGGGAATGGTGGCACGACCCTGGAGTTCCTCTCGCCTTTCCTGTGGAGAGCCGCCTCCTCTTGAGATGCGACGGGAACGCCAGGAATACTTACCCGACCACGTATGGAAAGGATCCCTCCTCTGGAACTATGAGGCGGAAACGGGGCTCCTCTGGATGTGGGCGGGACTCTCGTGCTTCCTCTCGAGGGGAAACGGGTATATCTAGGAACTTCTTGAGTTGCAGCAAGGGTGTGAAAGACGCTTTGGAAGTTCCAGAGGTTAGGTGTGATTAGTCTCGAGACGCCTCAGCACAAATGGGCCTCATGTCGCCTGAAAGGGGAGAAACCTCCTGAATTTTCTCGAGTTGCGGCAGGTGCTGTGGACTTAAGACGGGGTCCTCAGGGACCCGCTCTGGTGGCCTCAGGAAAGGCCAGTCACCATGCGAGTTGCTCGGGGGGCCTCTCGGGATTCCTCTCCCGTCGATGCCGGCGCCTTATACCTTGTTTGGAGTCGGTGCTGGAACCTGAGAAACCTCTCCAGTGCTTACATGGACCTTGGGGTACTTCTGGAGTCTCCCCAGCGTGAGACAGTCCTCGTCTCTAGTGGGATGCATGCACGTGCAATTTCCTCCAGAGCTGTAGCATCAGTGTCACCCTTCCCTTCGCGTGGATCCAGGAATCTGTGGCTTTCCGTGGAGGCTTTCTCACGAGGCTTTGCCACGAGGCTTTCCCACGACGTTTACCCACTGGGCTGTCCACGTGCCACCGTGGTGTGAGTCGTCCTTGGCTTGAAAGTCGAGGCAGTGCTGGGAAACTGGTTTCCCTGGAATGGACTGAGCATCTGGGGACTCTGGGAATGGTGGCACGACCCTGAGTTCCTCTCGCCTTTCCTGTGGAGAGCGCCTCCTCTTGAGATGCGACGGAACGCCGGGAATTCTTTCCCGACACGCAGGGAAAGGATCCCTCCTCTCGAGCTAGGAGGCGAAAACGGGGCTCCTCTGGATGTGGGCGGACTCTCGTGCTTCCTTTCGAGTGGAGCCGGGTATGTCGGGGAACTTCTTGAGTTGCAGCAAGGGTGTGAAGGACCCTTTGGAAGTTCCAGAGGTTAGATGTGATTAGCCTCGAGCCTCAGCGGAAATGGGCCTCATCTCGCCTGGAGGGGAGAACCTCCTGGATTTTTCTCGAGTTGCGGCAGGTGCTCTCGACTTACGACGGGGACCTCAGGGACCGCTCTGGTGGCCTCAGGAAAGGCCAGTTACCATGCGAGTTGCTCGGGGGCCTCTCGGGATTCCTCTCCCGTCGATGCCGGGCCTAAGACCTTGAGTGGAGTCGGTGCCGAAAGCTGAGGATTCCTCTCCAGTGCTGACATGGATCTTGGGTACTTCTGGAGTCTCCCCAGGGAGTCAGTCCTCGTCTCGAGTGGGGGCATGCACGTGCTCTTTCCTCCGAGCTGTAGCAGCAGTGTCAGGCTTCCCTTTGCGTGGATCAAGGGATCAGGGGCTTTCCCTCGAGGCTTTCCCACGAGGCTTTCCCAGGGCTTTCCACAGGACTGTCCCACGTGCCACCGTGGTGTGAGTCGATCCTCGGCTTGAAAGTCGAGGCAGTGCAGGGAAAACAGATTTCCCTGGAATGGACTGAGAAATCTGGGGGACTCTGGGAATGTGGCACGACCCTGGAGTTCCTCTCGCCTTTCCTGTGGACAGGCGCTCCTCTTGAGTGCGACGGAATGCCGGAATTCTTTCCCGACCACGC
>NW_017190429.1:0-11292 GCF_001704415.2 Capra hircus | reverse complement strand
GAAGGGAAGCGCGACACTGCTGCCAACAGCTCGGGAGCGAAAGCGCAAGTGCTAAAGCCCCCACTCGAGACGAGAGACTGACTCCGCCTGGGGAGACTCCAGGAAGTAGCCCCAAAGATCCACGTAAGCACATGCGAGAGCGAATCTCAGGTTCCGGCATCACTCCACACAATATCTTAGGACCCGGCATCAACGGGAGAGGAATCCGAGAGGTCCCGAAGCAACTCGCATGCGGACTGGCCTTTCATGAGGCCACCAGAGCGGTGTCCCTTGCAGGTCCCCGTCGTACTTTCGAGAGCACCTGCCGCAATCGGAGAAAATTCCAAGGCAGCGTTCTTCCCCTCCAGGCGAGATTAGGCCCATATTCCGCTAGGCGTCTCTAGGCTAGTCACAGCCTAACCTTTGGGAACTTCCAAAGGGTCCTTCACTCCCTTCGCTGCAAACTCAGAAGTTCCCCGACATACCGCGTCTCCACTCCGAAGAAGGCACGAGAGTCCTGCCCACATCCAGGAGGAGCCCCGTTTCCACCTCCCTAGCCTGAGAGGAGGGATTCTTTCCCTGCGTGGTCGGAAAGATAATTCCGGCGTTCCCGTCGCATCTCAAGAGGAGGCAGCTCTCCACAGCGAAAGGCGAGAGGAACTCCAGATCGTGCCACATTCCCCAGAGTCTCCCAGATGTCTTCAGTCCATTCCAGGAAACCTGTTTTCCCAGCACTCTGCCTCGACTTTACAAGCCGAGCGATCGACTCACACCACGGTTGACTCGTGCGCGACAGCCCTGTCGGAAGCCTCGTGGCCGAAAGCCTTGTGGAAAGCTCGCAGGGAAAGCCACAGATCCCTTGATCCACGCGAAGGGAAGCGCGACACTGCTGCCCTACAGCATCGAGCAGGAAGCGCAGGTGCATGCCCCCACTCGGAGAGAGGACTGATCCCCTGGCGGAGACTGCAGGTAAGACACCCAAGATCCACGTAAGCACTGGAGGGTATCCTCAGCGTTCGGCACCCACTTCCACACCAATATCTTAGGCCCTGCATCGACGGCGAGAGAATCCCTAGAGCGTCCCCGAGCAACTCGCATGTCGCGACTGGATTTCCTGAGCGCCACCAGAGCGTGGTCCTTGCACGTGTCCCCGTCGCTAAGTGAGAGCACTCCTGTCCTCAACTCGAGAAAATCCAGGAGGTCTCCCCTTGCAGGCGAGTGAGCGCCATTTTCCGCTGATGCGTCTCGAGCGTATAATCACACGCTAAACTCTGGAACTTACAAAGGTTCCTTCACACCTTGCTGCCAACTCAAGAAGTTCCCCGTGAATACCCGTCTCCACTCAGAAAGGGAAGTACAAGAGTCCGCCCACATCCAGAGGGAGCCCGTTTCCGTCTCCTAGCTCGATAGGAGTATTCCTGTTCCCTGCGATCTGCTCCGGGCGAAAAGAATTCCCGCCTGTTCCCGTCGCTCTCAAGAGGATGTGCTCTCCCAGGAAAGGCAGAGAGGAAAAACTCAGGTCGTGCCTACCTTCCCAGAGCCCCCAGATGTCTCAGTCCATCCAGCGGAATCTGTTTTCCCTGCACTGCCCTCGAATTTCAAGCCGAGACATCGACCTCACACCAAGTGCACGTGGAAAACAGCCCTTGGGAAAGCCTCGTCGGAAAGACTGCGTGCGGAAAGCCTCGAGGGGAAAAAGCCAGATTCCTTGATCCACCGCTAGGGAGCGTGACAATTCTATACAGCTCCGGGAGGAAGTGCACGTATGCCCCCACTTGCAGACGAGACTGACTCCCCTGCGGGCAGACTCCAGCAAGTACCAAGATCCATGTCACACTGGAGAGGATATCTCAAGGTTCGGCCACCCGACTCCAACAAAGGTCTTAGCGTCCGGCATCGACGGAGAGGAATCCGAGAGGCCCCCGCAGAACCTCGCATGGCTGGATGGCCATTTCCTGAGGCCACCAGAGCGGGTCCTGAGGTCCCCGTCGTAAGTGAGAGCACCTGCCGCAACTCGAGAAAATCCAGGAGGTCTCCCCTGCAGGCGAGATGAGGCCATTTTCCGCTGAGGCGTCTCGAGGTTAATCACACCTAAACTCTGGAACTTACAAAGGGTCCTTCACACCCTTGCTGCAACTCAAGAAGTTCCCCGTCATACCCGTCTCCACTCGAAAGGAAGTACAAGAGTCCGCCCACATCCAGAGGAGCCCCGTTTCCGTCTCCTAGCTCGATAGGAGTATCCTTTCCCTGCGTGCTCGGAAAGAATTCCCGCCGTTCCCGTCGCATCTCAAGAGGATGTGCTCTCCCCAGGAAAGGCGAGAGGAACTCCAGGGTCGTGCCACCATTCCCAGAGCCCCCAGATGTCTCAGTCCATTCCAGGGAAATCTGTTTTCCCTGCACTGCCTCGAATTTCAAGCCGAGCATCGACTCACACCAAGGTGGCACGTGGAACAGCCCTGTGGGAAAGCCTCGTGGGAAAGACTCGTGGGAAAGCCTCGAGGGAAAGGCACAGATTCCTTGATCCACGCGAAGGAAGCGTGACAATTCTACTACAGCTCGGGAGGAAAGTGCACGTGCATGCCCCCACTTGAGACGAGGACTGACTCCCCTGGGGAGACTCCAGAAGTACCCCAAGATCCATGTCAGCACTGGAGAGGAATCCTCAGGTTCCGGCACCCGACTCCACACAAGGTCTTAGGTCCGGCATCGACGGGAGAGGAATCCGAGAGGCCCCCGAGCAACTCGCATGGGGACTGGCCTTTCCTGTGGCCACCAGAGCAGGTCACTCAGGTCCCCGTCATAAGTCGAGAGCACCTGACCCAACTCAAGAAAATTCTGGAGGTTCTGCCCTCCAGGTGAGATGAGGCCCATTTCAGCTAGGCGTCTCGAGGCTAATCACACCTAACCTCTGGAAATTCCAAAGGGTCCTTCACACCCTTGCTGCAACTCAAGAAGTTCCCCAATATACCCGTCTCCACTCGAGAGGAAGCACGAAGGTCCATCCCACATCCAGAGGAGCCCCGTTTCTGCCTCCTAGCTCGAGAGGAGGGATCCTTTCCTGCGTGGTCGGGAAAGAATTCCCGGCGTTCCCGTCGAATCTCAAGAGGAGGCGCTCTTCACAGGAAAGGCCAGAGGAACTCGAGGGTGTGCCACCATTCACAGAGACCCCCAGATGTCTCAGTCCATTCCAGGGAAACCTGTTTTCCCTGCACTGCCTCGACTTTCAAGCCGAGGATCGACTCATACCACGGTGGCACGTGGGACAGCCGTGTGGGAAAGCCTCGTGGGGAAAGCCTCGTTGGAAAGCCTCGAGGGAAAGCGCCTGATCCCTTGATCCACGCGAAGGGAAGCGTGACACTGCTGCTACAGCTCTGGAGGAAAGCACACGTGCATGACCCCACTCGAGACGAGGACTGACTCCCCTATGGAGACTCCAGAAGTACCCCAAGATCCATGTCGGCACTGGAGAGGAATCCTCACGTTCCGGCACTGACTCCACACAAGGTCTTAGGCCCCAGCATCGACGGGAGAGGAATCCCGAGAGGCCCCGAGCATCTCGCATGGGGACTGGCCTTTCCTGAGGCCACCAGAGCGTGTCCCTGAGGCCCCATCGTAAGTCGAGAGCACCTGCCGCAACTCGAGAAAATCAAGGAGGTTTTCCCCTCCAGGCGAGATGAGGCCCATTTCTGCTGAGGCGTCTCGAGGCTAATCACACCTAAAACTCTGGAATATCCAAAGGGTCCTTCACACCCTTGCTGCAACTCAAGAAGTTCCCCGACATACCGTCTCCCACTAGAGAGGAAGCACGAGAGTCCCGCCCACATCCAGAGGAGCCCGTTTCCGCCTCCTAGCTCGAGAGGAAGAGATCCTTTCCCTGCGTGGTCGGGAAAGAATTCCGGCGTTCCGACGCTTCTCAAGAGGAGGGTTCTCCACAGGAATGGCGAGAGGAACTCCAGGGTCGTCCACCATTCCCAGAGTCCCCCAATGTCTCAGCCATTCCAGGGAAACCTGTTTTCCCTGCACTGCCTCGATTTCAAGCCGAGGATCGACTCACACGACGGTGGCACGTGGGACAGCCCTGTGGGAAAGCCTCGTGGGAAAGCCTCGGGAAAGCCTCGAGGAAAAGCCACAGATCCCTTGATCCACGCGAAGGGAAGCGTGACACTGCTGCTACAGCTCGGGAGGAAAGCCCGTGCATGCCCTTACTCGGAGAGAGGACTGACTCCCCTGTGGAGACTCCAGAAGTACCCCAGATCCATGTCAGCACTGGAGAGGAATTCTCAGGTTCCGGCACCGACTCCCACAAGGTCTTAGGCCCCGCATCGATGGGAAAGGAATCCTGAGAGGCACCAGAGCAACTCGCATGGGGACTGGCCTTTCCTGAGGCCACCAGAGCGGTCCTGAGGTCCCCGTCGTAAGTCGAGAGCACCTGCCGCAACTCGAGAAAATCCAGGAGGTTCTCCCCTCCAGGCGAGATGAGGCCCATTTCCGCTGAGGCGTCTCGAGGCTAATCACACCTAACCTCTGGAACTTCAAAAGGTTCCTTCACACCCTGGCTGCAACTCAAGAAGTTCTGCGACATTCCCGTCTCCACTCGAGAGGAAGCACGAGAGTACCGCCTACATCCAGAGGAGCCCGTTTCCGCCTCCTAGCTTGAGAGGAGGGATCCTTTTCCCTGCGTGGTCGGGAAAGAATTCCCCGTTCCCGTCGCATCTCAAGAGGCGACGCTCTCCACAGGAAAGGCGAGAGGAACTCCAGGTTCGTGCCACCATTCCCAGAGTACCCCAGATGTCTCAGTCCATTCCAGGGAAAGCTGTTTTCCCTGCACTTCCTCGACTTTCAAGCCGAGGATCGACTCACACCACGGTGGCACGTGGACAGCCTGTGGGAAATGGGAAAGTCGTGGGAAAGCCTCGGGGAAAGCCCCTGATCCCTTGATCCACGCGAAGGGAAGCGTGACACTGCTGCAACAGCTCGGGAGGAAAGCGCAAGTGCAAGCCCACTCGAGAAGGACTGACTCCCCTGGGAGACTCCAGAAGTACCCAAGATCCACGTAAGCACTGGAGAGGAATCCTCAGGTTCCGGCATCCACTCCACACATCTTAGGACCCGGCATCAACGGGAGAGGAATCCGAGAGGTCCCGAGCAACTCGCATGGGGACTGGCCTTTCATGAGGCCACCAGAGCGGGTCCCTGAGGTCCCCGTCGTACGTCGAGAGCACCTGCCGCAACTCGAGAAAATCCAGGAGGTTCTCCCCTCCAGGCGAGATGAGGCCCATTTCCGCTGAGGCGTCTCTAGGCTAGTCACACCTAACCTTTGGAACTTCCAAAGGGTCCTTCACTCCCTTGCTGCAACTCAAGAAGTTCCTGACATACCCGTCTCCACTCGAGAGGAAGCACGAGAGTCCTGCCCACATCCAGAGGAGCCCCGTTTCCACCTCCTAGCCTGAGAGGAGGGATTCTTTCCCTGCGTGGTCGGGAAAGAATTCCCGGCGTTCCCGTCGCATCTCAAGAGGAGGCGCTCTCCACAGGAAAGGCGAGAGGAACTCCAGGATCGTGCCACATTCCCAGAGTCTCCCAGATGTCTCAGTCCATTCCAGGGAAACCTGTTTTCCCAGCACTGCCTCGACTTTCAAGCCGAGGATCGACTCACACCACGGTGACTCGTGGGACAGCCCTGTGGGAAAGCCTCGTGGGAAAGCCTTGGGGAAAGCCTCGAGGGAAAGCCACAGATCCCTTGATCCACGCGAAGGGAAGCGCGACACTGCTGCTACAGCTCGAGAGGAAAGCGCAGGTGCATGCCCCACTCGAGACGAGGACTGACTCCCCTGGGGAGACTCCAGAAGAACCCAAGATCCACGTAAGCACTGGAGAGGTATCCTCAGGTTCCGGCACCCACTCCACACAATATCTTAGGCCCCGGCATCGACGGGAGAGGAATCCCGAGAGGTCCCGAGCAACTCGCATGGGGACTGGCATTTCCTGAGGCCACCAGAGCGGGTCCTTGAGGTCCCCGTCGTAAGTTGAGAGCACCTGCCGCAACTCGAGAAAATCCAGGAGGTTCTCCCCTGCAGGCGAGATGAGGCCCATTTCCGCTGAGGCGTCTCGAGGTTAATCACACCTAAACTCTGGAACTT
Source organism: Capra hircus (assembly GCF_001704415.2). Lineage (NCBI taxonomy): Eukaryota > Metazoa > Chordata > Mammalia > Artiodactyla > Bovidae > Capra > Capra hircus. The sequence goes on along the minus strand of NW_017190429.1, from coordinate 5,176 downwards.
CCAAAGGGTCCTTCACACCCTTGCTGCAACTCAAGAAGTTCCCCGTCATACCCGTCTCCACTCGAAAGGAAGTACAAGAGTCCCGCCCACATCCAGAGGAGCCCCGTTTCCGTCTCCTAGCTCGATAGGAGGTATCCTTTCCCTGCGTGCTCGGGAAAGAATTCCCGCCGTTCCCGTCGCATCTCAAGAGGATGTGCTCTCCCAGGAAAGGCGAGAGGAACTCCAGGGTCGTGCCACCATTCCCAGAGTCCCCCAGATGTCTCAGTCCATTCCAGGGAAATCTGTTTTCCCTGCACTGCCTCGAATTTCAAGCCGAGCATCGACTCACACCAAGGTGGCACGTGGAACAGCCCTGTGGGAAAGCCTCGTGGGAAAGACTCGTGGGAAAGCCTCGAGGAAAGGCACAGATTCCTTGATCCACGCGAAGGGAAGCGTGACAATTCTACTACAGCTCGGAGGAAAGTGCACGTGCATGCCCCCACTTGAGACGAGGACTGACTCCCCTGGGGAGACTCCAGAAGTACCCCAAGATCCATGTCAGCACTGGAGAGGAATCCTCAGGTTCCGGCACCGACTCCACACAAGGTCTTAGGTCCGGCATCGACGGGAGAGGAATCCCCCGAGCAACTCGCATGGGGACTGGCCTTTCCTGTGGCCACCAGAGCAGGTCACTCAGGTCCCCGTCATAAGTCGAGAGCACCTGACCCAACTCAAGAAAATTCTGGAGGTTCTGCCCTCCAGGTGAGATGAGGCCCATTTCAGCCTAGGCGTCTCGAGGCTAATCACACCTAACCTCTGGAAATTCCAAAGGGTCCTTCACACCCTTGCTGCAACTCAAGAAGTTCCCCAATATACCCGTCTCCACTCGAGAGGAAGCACGAAGGTCCATCCCACATCCAGAGGAGCCCGTTTCTGCCTCCTAGCTCGAGAGGAGGGATCCTTTCCCTGCGTGGTCGGGAAAGAATTCCCGGCGTTCCCGTCGAATCTCAAGAGGAGGCGCTCTTCACAGGAAAGGCCAGAGGAACTCGAGGGTCGTGCCACCATTCACAGAGACCCCCAGATGTCTCAGTCCATTCCAGGGAAACCTGTTTTCCCTGCACTGCCTCGACTTTCAAGCCGAGGATCGACTCATACCACGGTGGCACGTGGGACAGCCTGTGGGAAAGCCTCGTGGGAAAGCCTCGTTGGAAAGCCTCGAGGGAAAGCGCCTGATCCCTTGATCCACGCGAAGGGAAGCGTGACACTGCTGCTACAGCTCTGGAGGAAAGCACACGTGCATGACCCCACTCGAGACGAGGACTGACTCCCCTATGGAGACTCCAGAAGTACCCCAAGATCCATGTCGGCACTGGAGAGGAATCCTCACGTTCCGGCACTGACTCCACACAAGGTCTTAGGCCCCAGCATCGACGGGAGAGGAATCCCGAGAGGCCCCGAGCATCTCGCATGGGGACTGGCCTTTCCTGAGGCCACCAGAGCGTGTCCCTGAGGTCCCCATCGTAAGTCGAGAGCACCTGCCGCAACTCGAGAAAATCAAGGAGGTTTTCCCCTCCAGGCGAGATGAGGCCCATTTCTGCTGAGGCGTCTCGAGGCTAATCACACCTAAACTCTGGAATATCCAAAGGGTCCTTCACACCCTTGCTGCAACTCAAGAAGTTCCCCGACATACCAGTCTCCACTAGAGAGGAAGCACGAGAGTCCCGCCCACATCCAGAGGAGCCCCGTTTCCGCCTCCTAGATCGAGAGGAGAGATCCTTTCCCTGCGTGGTCGGGAAATTCCCGGCGTTCCCGACGCATCTCAAGAGGAGGGGTTCTCCACAGGAAAGGCGAGAGGAACTCCAGGGTCGTGCCACCATTCCCAGAGTCCCCCAGATGTCTCAGTCCATTCCAGAGGATCCTGTTTTCCCTGCACTGCTTCGACTTTCACGCAGAGGATCGACTCACACCACTGTGGCAAGAGTGACAACCTTGTGGGAAAGCTTCATGGGAAAGCCTCGAGGGAAAGCCACAGATCCCTTAAACCACGCGACGGGAAGCGTGACACTGCTGCTACAGCACGGGAGGAAAGCGCACGTGCATGCCCCTACTCGAGACGAGAACTGACTCCCCTGGGAGACTCCAGAAATACCCCAAGATGCATGTCAGCCCTGGAGAGGAATCCTCAGGTTCCGGCCCCGACTCCACACAAGGTCTTAGGCCCTGGCATCGACGGGAGAGGAATAGCCAAGGACCTCTAGCAACTCGCATGGGGACTGGCCTTTCCTGAGGTCACCAGAGCGGGTCCATGAGGTCCCCGTCGTAAGTCGAGAGCACCTGCCGCAACTCGGTAAAATCCAGGAGGTTCTCCCCTGCAGGCGAGATGAGGCCCGTTTCCACTGAGGTGTCTCCAGGCTAATCACATGTGAACTCTGGAACTTCTAAAGAGTCTTTCACAGTCATGCTGCAACTCAAGAAGTTCCCCGACATACCCGTCTCCACTCAAGAGGAAGCACGAGGGTCCCGGCCACATCCAGAGGAGCTCCGTTTCCGGCTCCTAGCTCGAGATGAGGGATCCTTTCCCTACTTGGTCGGGAAAGAATTCCCAGCATTTCCATCGCATCTCAAGAGGAGGCGCTCTCCACAGGAAAGGCGAGAGGAACTGCAGGTCGTGCCACCATTCCAAGAGTCCCCCAGATGTCTCAGTCCATTCCAGGGAAACCTGTTTTCCCTGCACTGCCTCGACTTTCAAGGCGAGGATCGACTCACATATCGGTGGCACGTGGACAGCCCTGTGGGAAAGCCTCGTGGGGAAGCCTCGTGGGAAAGCCTCGAGGGAAAGCCTCAGATACCTTGATCCTCGCGAAGGGAAGCGTGACACTGCTGCTACAGCTCAGGAGGAAAGCGCACGTGCATGCCCCCACTCGAGACGAGGACTGACTCCCCTGGGGAGACTCCAGAAGTACCCCAAGATCCATGTCAGCACTGGAGAGGAATCCTCAGGTTCTGGCACCTGCTGGGAGCCAGCGTGAGGAATCCCGCCGTGAGAAGGTCATGAGGAAGAAAGCTGACATACGCAAGGCGTGCTCAGATTTCAGGGACCCCTCTGCAAATTCCTAAGCACGTACCCCAACAAAAATCTGCCTCTTTTGTGCTCTGCTTTTCCACTCTTCTGACATTTTCTGGAAAAAGTCAATTCAGGGCTATAGTCTTCTGCATTTGAAAGAGTGTTTCAATCCAAAAACCCTCCGATGGCTTTCTAGCCTGCCTGCAGGACTCGTACAGCTGCGCTTGTGATTGTTTGAGGCCTCCTGACAGCAGGAGGCACAGGAAGCTTAAAACATCGTAGGAATGTAGGAGCTTCCGAGGAGTCAAAATCTTTAGAATAGGACTGATTAAAGGTTTCATTTTTTGGGTCAATGCTTGCTGCCAAATTTTCATATCCTTTATTTTTAGATATAGTTGGTATATAGAAAAACAAGTAGTAGACCTGGTATTAGCAACATTAGATCTTTGAGTTAAGTACCTTCTTTGTTATATCCCACTGCACCTTTGTTCTATAGAGATGTAACTTTAATGCTTTAAGGAGATGCAGATTAAAAAAAAAAAACACTTCAGGGGAAACAAAATTAACATTCATTAAGGAAGAGAGCCAAAAAGTGTTAACAAGCCTCTTGGCCAAAAGATAATGTAAATTACATGAGACCTTTTGTATACAAAATGATATACGGAAAGAATCTGGGTTGCGAACGCTACATAATTTTGTGTACCCATTGATCTCCGTGTTTTATCAAACCTATAAAAGGCCTTCTGAACAATAAAGGATGGGGGCCAGTTTCTCAACAAGTCTCTCGGCCTGGTTTCTTGGGACTCTGGCTCCCCCCATGTCTCTCTCTCTCTCTTCTTCTCTCCCCTTCCTCTCCTCTGCTCTTTACTTTAAGGCTGAATCTCCATCTGGGCGCGGAGGCTCGCCAGGTCTACTTACTTGCCCCGGCTGTTAAGACCCGCACGAAAGGGAGCTTAAGGCGAGGCACCCTTAGATATTCAAGCGGGCGCCGGTGGCCCAACGTAGATGGTGCAAATTCCTTGTCTGGAATTTTATTGGCCTTCCGCGTAAACCAAGTTATTCAGCCCTCTTCCTCCACTTAATCTTCTTACTACACTATAGTTTCTTAATCTAATCTTACATTAATAAACAAACAAGTCTTTCCACGCCAACGCCGTCCATCCTTCGAATTCCCTGGATCCACCGGGGCTGGACCCCGGCAGGCACCGACTCCACACAAGGTCTTAGGCCCTGGCATCGACGGGAGAGGAATCCGAGAGGCCCCCGAGCAACTCGCATGGGGACTGGCCTTTCCTGAGGCCACCAGAGCGGGTCCCAGTGGTCCCCGTCGTAAGGCGAGAGCACGTACCGCAACTCGAAAAAATCCAGTAGATTCTCCCCTCCAGGGGAGATGAGGCCCATTTCCGCTGAGGCGTCTCGAGGCTAATATCACCTAACCTCTGGAACATCCAAGGGTCATTCACACCCTTGCTGCAACTCAAGAAGTTCCCCGACATACCCATCTCCAATTGAGAGGAAGCACGAGAGTCCCGCTCACATCCAGAGGAGCCCCGTTCCGCCTCCTAGCTCGAGAGGAGGATCCTTTCCCTGCGTGGTCGGGATAGAATTCCCGGCGTTTCCATCGCAAGTCAAGAGGAGGCGCTCTCCACAGGAAAGGCGAGAGGAACTCCAGGGTAGTGCACCATTCCCAGAGTCCCCCAGATGTCTCAGTCCATTTCAGGGAAACCTGTTTCCCTACACTGCCTCGACTTTCAAGCGAGGATCGACTCACACACGGTGGCACGTGGGACAGCCCTGTGTGAAAGCCTGGTGGGAAAGCCTCGTGGGAAAGCCTCATGGGAAAGCCTCGAGGTAAAACACAGATGCTTTGATCCACGCGAAGGGCGTTGACACTGCTAGCTCATGCTTCGGGAGGAAAGCACCTTTGCATGTCCCCATCGAGAACGGAGGACTCGCACACCCCTTGGGGAGACTCCATGAAGTACCCCAAGATCATCGTCAGCACTGGCAGCCATGAACCCTCACGTTACGGGGCACCGGGACTCCACAAAGGTCCCTTAGCCGCATCGACGGGGAGGAATCCGTGAGTCTCCCGAGCAACTGATCAGGGGTACTCATCTCTCTCTCTCTTCT
>NW_017190428.1:0-11293 GCF_001704415.2 Capra hircus | reverse complement strand
CTTATCCTTGATCACTCGCGAAGGGAAGGTGACACTCTGCTACAGCTCGGGAGGAAAGCACGTGCATGCCCCCACCGAGACGAGGACTGACTCCCTGGGGAGACTCCAGAAGTACCCTAGGATCCATGTTCAGCACTGGAGAGGAATCTCGGTTCCGGCACCGACTCACACAAGATCTTAGGCCCCCGGCATCGACAGGGAGGCAATCCGAGAGGCCCCCGAACAACTCGCATGGGGCTGGCCTTCCTGAGGCCACTAGAGCGCGTCCCTGAGGTCCCCTGCATAAGTCGAGAGCACCTGCCGCAACTCGAGAAAATTACAGGAGTTCTCCCCTCCAGGTCGAGATGAGGCCCATTCCGCTGAGGCGTCTCGAGGTAATCACATTCCTAACTCTGGAACTTCCAAAGGGTCCTTCACACCCTTGCCTGCAACTCAAGAAGTTCCCCCGACATACCCGTCTTCCACTCTAGAGGAAGCGCGAGACTCGCCCACATCCAGAGAGCCCCGTTTCCGTCTCCTAGCTCGAGAGGGACTTCCCTGGTGGTCTCAGAATTCCCGGCGTTCCCGTCCATCTCAAAAGAGGCGCTCTCACAGGAAAGGCGAGAGGAACGTCCAGGGATCGTCGCACCCCATTCCAGGCAGCCCAATGTCTCCAGTCCATTCCAGGACAACCTCTTTATCCCTGCACTGCCTCGGACTTTCTAGCCTAGTCTGATCGAACACACAAACGAGTGCCACGTGGGACAGCCTTTGGAAAGTCGCGTGGTTAAATAAAACAGGTGACAATATACAGCCTGACATACATCTTTTCCTTTTTGGAACCAGTCTGTTGTTTCCATTCCTCTCTAACTTTGCTTCCTGACCTTTCATTTCCCAGAATTTTTTTCTTCAAGAGGCAGCTTAACGGTGTCTGGGTATTCCCATCTCTTTCAGAAGCTTTGGCTAAAACAACAGCTAAAAGGACCTTTCGATTGTCAGGCCAAGGAATTGTTTGCCTGTCATGAGCCACACCTGATCACTGAGCCACAAGTCAGGAACTCTGTTCCTCAAGGCGGCAATCAGGGGCTTTCCCTCGAGGCTTTCCACGAGGCTTTCGAGGCTTTTGGGGCCCACAGGGCTGTCCAGTGCCTGTTGTGAGTCGATCCTCGCTTGAAAGTGGAGGCAGTGCCGGGAAACTGGTTTCCCTGGAATGGACTGAGGCATCTGGGGGACTCTGGAATGGTGTCACGACCCTGGAGTTCCTCTCGCCTTTCCTGTGGAGAGCGCTCCTCTTGAGATGCGACGGGAACGCCGGGAATTCTTTCCCGACCACGCAGGGAAAGGATACCTCCTCTCAGCTAGGAGGCGGGGGCTCCTCTGGATGTGGCCGGGACTCTCGTGCTTCCTCTGAAGTGGAGACGGGTATGTCGGGGAACTTCTTGAGTTGCAGCAAGGGTGTGAAGGAACCTTTGGAAGTTCCAGATGTTAGAACTGATTACCCTCGAGACGCCTCAGCGGAAATGGGCCTCATCTCGCCTGGAGTGGAGAACCTCCTGTATTTTCTCGAGTTGCGGCAGGTGCTCTCGACTTACGACGGGGACCTCAGGGACCCGCTCTAGTGGCCTCAGGAAAGGCCAGTCCCCATGCGAGTTGCTCGGGGGCCTCTCAGGATTCCTCTCCGGTCGATGCCGGGGCCTAAGATCTTGTGTGGAGTCGGTGCCGGAACCTGAGGATTCCTCTCCAGTGCTGACATGGATCTTGGGGTACTTCTGGAGTCTACCCAGGGGAGTCAGTCCTCGTCTCCAGTGGGGGCATGCACGTGCGCTTTCCTCCCGAGCTGTAGCAGCAGTGTCACGCTTCCCTTCGCGTGGATAAGGGATCTGTGGCTTTCCCTCGAGGCTTTCCCACGAGGCTTTCCCATGAGGCTTTACCACGAGGCTTTCCCACGAGGCTTTCCCACAGGGCTGTCCCACGTGCCACCGTGGTGTGAGTCGATCCTCGGCTTGAAAGTCGATGCAGTGCTGGGAAAATAGGTTTCCCTGGAATGGACTGAGACATCTGGAGGACTCTGGGATTGGTGGCACGACCCTGGAGTTCCTCTCGCCTTTCCTGTGGAGAGCGCCTCCTGTTGAGATGCGACGGAAATGCCGGGAATTCTTTCCCGACCACGCAGGGAAAGGATCCCTCCTCTCGAGCTAGGTTTTGGAAACGGGGCTCCTCTGGATGTGGGCGGGTCTCTCGTGCTTACACTCGAGTGGAGACGGATATGTCGGGGAACTTCTTGAGTTGCAGCAAGGGTGTGAAAGACCCTTTGTAAGTTCCAGAGGTAGGTGTGATTAGGCCTCAAGACGCCTCAGCGAAAATGGGCCTCATCTCGCCTGGATGGGAGAACCTCCTGGATTTTCTCGAGTTGCGGCAGGTGCTCTCGACTTACGACGGGGACCTCAGGGACCCGCTCTGGTGGCCTCAGGAAAGTCCAGTCCCCATGCGAGATGCTCGGGGACCTCTCGGAATTCCTCTCCCGTCGATGCAGGGGCCTAAGATATTGTGTGGAGTGGGTGCCGGAACCTGAGGATTCCTCTCCAGTGCTTACGTGGATCTTGGGGTACTTCTGGAGTCTCCACAGGGGAGTCAGTCCTCGTCTCGAGTGGGGGCATGCACGTGTGCTTTCCTCCCGAGCTGTAGGAGCAGTGTCACGCTTCCCTTCTGGTGTATGAAGGGATCTGTGGCTTTCCCTCGAGGCTTCCCCACGAGGCTTTCCCACGAGGCTTTCCCACAGGGCTGTCCCACGTGCCACTGTGGTGTGAGTCGATCCTCGTCTTGAAAGTCGACGCAGTGCAGGGAAAACAGGTTTCCCTGTAATGGACTGAGACATCTGGGGGACTCTGGGAATGGTGGCACGACCCTGGAGTTCCTCTCTCCTTTCCTGTGGAGAGCGCCTGCTCTTGAGATGCGTCGGGAACGCCGGGAATTCTTTCCCGACCACGCAGGGAAAGGATCGCCCCTCTCGAGCTAGAAGGCGGAAACGGGGCTCCTCTGGATGTAGGCGGGACTCACGTGCTTCGTCTCGAGTGGAGACGGGTATGTCGGGGAACTTCTTGAGTTGCAGCAAGGGTGTGAAGGACCCGTTGGAAGTTCCAGAGGTTAGGTGAGAATAGCCTCGAGACGCCTATGCGGAAATGGGCCTCATCTCGCCTGGAGGGGAGAATCTCTTGGATTTTCTCGAGTTGGGGCAGGTGCTCTCGACTCACGACGGGGACCTCAGGGACCCGCTCTGGTGGCCTCAGGAAAGGCCATTCCCCTTGCGAGTTGCTCGGGGGCCTCTCGGGATTCCTCTCCCGTCGATGCCGGGGCCTAAGACCTTGTGTGGAGTCAGTGCCGGAACCTGAGGATTCCTCTCCAGTGCTGACATGGTTCTTGGGGTACTTCTGGAGTCTCCCCAGGGGAGTCAGTCCTCGTCTCGAGTGGGGGCATGCACGTGCGCTTTCTTCCCGTGCTGTAGCAGCAGTGACACCCTTCCCTTCGCGTGGATCAAGGGATCTGCGCCTTTCCCTCGAGGCTTTCCCACGAGGCTTTCCCACGATGCTTTCCCACAGGGTTGTCCCAGGTGCCCACTGTGGTGTGAGTCGATCCTCAGCTTGAAAGTCGAGGCAGTGCAGGGAAAACAGGTTTCCCTGGAATGGACGGAGATATTTGGTTGACTCTGTGAATGGTGGCACGACCCTGGAGTTCCTCTCGCCTTTCCTGTGGAGAGCGCCTCCTCTTGAAATGCGACGGGAACGCCGGGAATTCTTTCCCGACCACGCAGGGAAAGGATCCCACCTCTCGAGTTAGGAGACGGAAACGGGGCTCTTCTGGATGTGGCCGGGACTCTCGTGCTTCCTGTCAAGTGGAGACGGTTATGTCGGGGAACTTCTTGAGTTGCAGCAAGGGTGTGAAGGACCCTTTGGAAGTTCCAGATGTTAGAATTGATTAGCCTCGAGACGCCTCAGCGGAAATGGGCCTCATCTCGCCTGGAGGCGTGAACCTCCTGTATTTTCTCGAGTTGCGGCAGGTGCTCTCGACTTATGACGGGGACCTCAGGGACCCGCTCTAGTGGCCTCAGGAAAGGCCAGTCCCCACGCGAGTTGCTCGGGGGCCTCTCGGGATTCCTCTCCCGTCGATGCCGGGGCCTAAGATCTTGTGTGGAGTCGGTGCCGGAACCTGAGGATTCCTCTCCAGTGCTGACATGGAACTTGGGGTACTTCTGGAGTCTCCCCAGGGCAGTCAGTCCTCGTCTCGAGTGGGGGCATGCACGTGCTCTTTTCTCCCGAGCTGTAGCAGCAGTGTCCCGCTTCCCTTCGCGTGGATAAAGGGATCTTTTTCTTTCCCTCGAGGCTTTACCACGAGGCTTTCCCACAGGGCTATCCCACCTGCCACCGTGCTGTGAGTCGATCCTCGGCTTCTAAGTCGAGGCAGTTCAGGGAAAACAGGTTTCCTTGGAATGGACTGAAACATCTGGGGGACTCTGGGAATGGTGGCACGACCCTGGAGTTCCTCTCGCCTTTCCTGTGGAGAGCGCCTCCTCTTGAGATGCGAAAGAATCGCCGGGAATTCTTTCCCGACCACGAAGGGAATGGATCCCGCCTCTCGAGCTAGGAGGCGGAAACGGGGCTCCTCTGGATGTAGGCGGGACTCTCGTGCTTCCTCTCGAGTGGAGACGGGAATGTTGCGGAATTTCTTGAGTTGCAGCAAGGGTGTGAAGGACCATTTGGAAGTTCCAGAGTTTAGGTGTGAATAGCCTCGAGACGCCTCAGCGGAAATGGGCCTCATCTCACCTGGAGGGGAGAACCTCCTGGATTTTCTCGAGTTGTGGCAGGTGCTCTCTACTTACGACGGGGACCTCAGGGACCCGCTCTGGTGGCCTCAGGAAAGGCCAGTCCCATGCGAGTTGCTCGGGGGCCTCACGGGGGGCCTCTCGTATTTCCTCTCCCGTCGATGCTGGGGCCTAAAACCTTGTGTGGAGTCAGTGCCGTAACCTGAGGGTTCCTCTCCAGTGCTGACATGGATCTTGGGGTACTTCTGGAGTCTCCCCAGGGGAGTCAGTCCTCGTCTCGAGTGGGTGCATCCACGTGCGCTTTCCTTCCGAGCTGTAGCAGCGTGTCGCACTTCGCTTCGCGTGGATCCAGGGATCTGTAGCTTTCCCTCGAGGCTTTCCCACGAGGCTTTCCCACAGGGCTGTCCCACGTGCCACCGTGGTGTGAGTCGATCCTCGGCTTGAAAGTGGAGGCAGTGCAGGGATACAGGTTTCCCTGGAATGGACTGAGACATCTGGGGGACACTGGAACGGTTGCACGACCCTGGAGTTCCTCTCGCCTTTCCTGTGGAGAGCGCCTCCCCTTGAGATGCGACGGAAATGCGGGAATTCTTTCCCGACCACGCAGGGAAAGGATCCCTCCTCTCGAGTTTGGAGGCGGACACCGGGCTCCTCTGGATGTAGGCGGGACTCTCGTGCTTCTTTTGAGTGAAGACGGGTATATCGGGGAACTTCTTGAGTTGCAGCAAGGGTGTGAAGGACCCTTTCGAAGTTCCAGAGTTTAGGTGTGATTAGCCTCGAGACGCCTCAGCGGAAATGTGCCTCATCTCGCCTGGACGGGAGAACCTCCTGGATTTTCTCGAGTTGCGGCAGGTCCTCTCGACTTACGACGGGGACCTCAGGGAACCGCTCTGGCGGCCTCAGTAAAGGCCAGTCCCCATGCGAGTTGCTCGGGGCCTCTCGGGATTCGTCTCCCGTCGATATCAGTGCCTCAAACCTTGTGTGGAGTCGGTGCCGGAACCTGAGGATTCCTTTGCAGTGCTGACAAGGATCTTGGGGTACTTCTCCAGTCTCCCCACGGGAGTCAGTCCTCATCTCGAGTGGGGGCATGCACGTGCGCTTTCCTCCCGAGCTGTAGCAGCAGTGTCACGCTTCCCTTCGTGTGGATCAAGGTATCTGTGGCTTTCCCTCAAGGCTTTCACACGAGGCTTTCCCAAGAAGCTTTCCCACAGGGCTGTCCCACGTGCCATCGTGGTGTGAGTCGATCCTCAGCTTGAAAGTCGAGGCAGTGCAGGGAAACAGGTTTCCCGGGAATGGACTGAGACATCTGGGGGACTCTGCGAATGGTGGCACGACACTGGAGTTCCTCTCGCCTCTCCTGTGGAGAGCGCTCCTCTTGAATTGCGACGGGAACTCGGTGAATTATTTCCAGACAACGCACGGAAAGGATCCCACCTCTGGGGCTAAGAGGCAGAAATGGGGCTCCTCTGGATGTGGGCGGGACTCTCCTGCTTCCTCTCCAGTGGAGACGGGTATGTCGGGGAACTTCTTGAGTTGCAGCAAGGGAGTGAAGGACCCTTTGGAAGTTCCAGATATTAGATGTGATTAGCCTCGAGACTCCTCAGCGGAAATGGGCCTCATCTCGCCTGGAGGGGAGAACCTCCTGGATTTTCTCGAGTTGCGTCAGGTGCTCTCGACTTACGACGGGGACCTCAGGGACCCGCTCTGGTGGCCTCAGGAAAGGCCAGTCCCCATGCGAGTTGCTCGGGGGCCTCTCGGGATTCCTCTCCTGTCGATGCCGGGGCCTAAGACCTTGTGTGGACTCGGTGCCGGAACCTGAGGATTCCTCTCCAGTGCTGACATGGACCTTGGGGTACTTCTGGTGTCTCCCCAGGGGAGTCAGTCCTCGTCTCGAGTGGGGCATGCACGTGCCCTTTCCTCGCGAGCTGTAGCAGCAGTGTCACGCTTCCCTATGCGTGGATCAAGGGGTATGCGGCTTTCCCTCGAGGCTTTCCCACGAGGCTTTCCCACGAGGCTTTTCCACAGGGCTGTCCCACCTGTCACCATGTTGTGAGTCGATCCTCGGCCTTGAAAGTCGAGGCAGTGCAGGGAAAACAGATTTCCCTGGAATGTACTGAGACATCTGGGGGACTCTGGGAATGGTGGCACGACCCTGGAGTTCCTCTCGCCTTTCTTGTACAGAGAGCCTGCCCTCTTGAGATTGGGTCGGGAACGCCGGGGAATTCTTTCCCGACCACGAAGGGAAAGGATACCTCCTCTCGAGGTAGCAGGCGGAAACGGGGCCCTCTGGATGTGGCGGGACTCTCGTGCTTCCTCTCGAGGGGAGACAGTATGTCGGGGAACTTTCTTGAGTTGCAGAAAGGATGTGAAGAACCTTTGGAAGTTCCAGAGGTAAGGTGAATATCCTGGAGACAGCCTCAGCGGAAATGGGCCTCATCTCGCCTGGAGGAGAGAACCTCCTGGATTTTCTCGAGTTGCGGCAGGTGCTCTCGACTTACGACGGGGACCTCAGGGACCCGCTCTGGGGGCCTCAGGAAAGCCCAGTCCCCAATGCGAGTTGCTCGGGGCCTCTCGGGATACCTCTCCCTTCGATGCTGGGCCTAAGCCCTTGTGTGGAGTCGGTGCCGGAAACCTGAGGGTTCCTCTCCCTACTGACATGGATCTTGGGGTACTTCTGCAGTCTCCCCAGGGGAGTCAGTCCCCGTCTCGAGTGGGGGCATGCACGTGCGCTTTCCTCCCGAGCCGTAGCAGCAGTGTCACGCTTCCCTACGCGTGGATAAAGGGATCTGTGGCTTTCCCTCGAGGCTTTCGCACGAGGCTTTCCCACAGGGCTGTCCCCACGTGCCATCGTGGTGTGAGTCGATCCTCGGCTTGAAAGTCGAGGCAGTGCAGGGAAAACAGTTTTCCCTGGAATGGACTGAGACATCTGGGGGACTCTGGGAATGGTGGCAGGTACCTGGAGTTCCTCTCGCTTTTCCTCTGGAGAGCGCCTCCTCTTCAGATGTGACGGGAACGCCGCGAATTCTTTCCTGACCACGCAGGGAAACGATCAAACCTCTCGAGCTAGGAGGCGGAAACGTGGCTCCTCTTGATGTGGGCGGGACTTTCCTGCTTCCTCTCGAGTGGAGACGGGTATGTCGGGGAACTTCTTGAGTTGCAGCAAGGGTGTGAAGGACCCTTTGGAAGTTCCAGAGGTTAGGTGTGATTTTCCTGGAGACGCCTCAGCGGAAATGGGCCTCATCTCGCCTGGAGGGAGAACCTCCTGGATTTTCTCGAATTGCGGCAGGTGCTCTCGACTTACGACTGGGACCTCAGGGACCCGCTCTTGTGGCCTCAGGAAAGGCCAGTCCCCATGTGAGTTGCTCGGGGGCCTCTCGGGATTCCTCTCCCCTCGATGCCGGGGACTAAGACCTTGTGTGGAGTCAGTGCCGGAACGTGAGGATTCCTCTGCAGTGCCGACATGGATCTTCGGGGTCTTCTGAAGTCTCCCCAGAGCGTATGTCCTCGTCTCGAGTGGGGGGCATGCACGTGCGCTTTTCCTCCCGACCTGTAGCAGCAGTGTCACTGTTCCCTTCGCTTGGTTCAAGGGATCAGGGGCTTTCCCTCGAGGCTTTCCCATGAGGCTTTCCCACGAGGCTTTCCCACAGGGCTTTTCCACGTGCCCTTGTGGTGTGAGTCGATCCTCAGCTTGAAAGTGGAGGCAGTGCAGGGAAAACAGGTTTCCCTGGAATGGACTGAGACATCTGGGGGACTCTGGGAATGGGGCCTGATACTTGAGTTCCTCTCGCCTTTACTGTGGAGAGGGCCTCCTCTTGAGATGAGACGGGAACGCTAGGAATTCTTTCAGGACCACGCAGGGAAAGGATCCCTCCTCTCGAGCTAGCAGGCGGAAACGGGGCCACTCTGGATACGGGCGGGACGCTCGGGTTCCTCTTGAGTGGAGACGGGTATGTCGGGGAACTTCTTGAGTTACAGCAAGGGTGTGAAGGACCCGTTCGAAGTTCGAGAGTTTAAGTGTGATTACCCCTAGTTGCCTCAGCCGAAATGGGCCTCATCTCGCCTGGAGGGAGAACCTCCTGGATTTTCTCGACTTGCGGCAGGTGCTCTCGACTTACGACGAGGGCCTCAGGGACCCGCTCTGGTGGCCTCAGGAAGGCCAGTCCCCATGCGAGTTTCTCCCGGGCCTCTCGGGATTCCTCTCCCATCGATGCCGGGGCCTAAGACCTTGGTGTGGAGTCGGTGCCGGAAACCTGAGGATTCCTCTCCAGTGCTGACATGGATCTTGGCGTCCTTAAAGGCGAGATGAGGCCCATTTGCGCTGAGGCGTCTGGAGGCTAATCACACCTATCCTCTGGAACTTCCAAAGGTCCTTCACACCCTTGCTGCAACTCAAAGAAGTTCTCCGACATACCCGCTCCACTCGAGAGTATCAAGATCTTCCCGCCCACTTTCAGAGGAGCACCGTTTCCACCTCATAGCTCGAGAGGAGGGATCCTTTAACCTGCGTGGTCTGTAAAGCATTCCCGGCGTTCCAGTCGCATCTCAAGAGGAGGCCCTCTCCACAGGAAAGGCGAGAGAAACTCCAAGGTCGTTCCTCCATTCCCAGAGTCCCCCAGATATCTCTGTCAATTCGAGGGAAACCTGTTTTCGTCCACTGCCTCGACTTTCAAGCCAAGGATCGACTCACACCACGGTGGCACGTGGGACAGCCCTGAGGAAAATACTCGAGGGAAAGCCTCATTGGAAAGCCTCGAGGGAAAGCTGCAGATCCCTTGATACACGCTATCGAAGTGTGACACTGCTTCCACAGATCGGGAGGAAATTGAACGTGCATGCCCCACTCGAGACTAGGGCTGACTAACCGGGGAGACTCCAGAAGTACCCCATGATCCATGTCAGCACTGGAGAGGAATCCTCACGTTCCGGCACCGACTCCACACAAGGTCTTAGGCCCCGGCATCGACGGGAGAGGAAACCCAAGAGGCCCCTGAGCAACTCGCATGGGGACTGGCCTTTCCTGAGCCACCAGATCGGGTCCCTGAAGTCCCCGTCGTAAGTCGACAGCACCTGCGCAACTCGAGAAAATCCAGGAGGTTCTCCCCTCCAGGCGAGATGAGGCCTTTCCGCTGTGCGTCTCAAGGTTAATCACACAAACCTCTGGAACTTCCAAAGGGTCCTTCACACCCTCGCTGCAACTCAAGAAGTTCCCCGACATACCCGTCTTCACTCGAGAGGAAGCACGAGAGTCCCGCCCACATCCAGAGGAGCCCCGTTTCCGCCTCCTAGCTCGAGAGGAGGGATCCTTTCCCTGCGTGTTCGGAAAGAATTGCCGGCGTTCCCGTCTCATCTCAAGAGGAGGCGCTCTCCACAGGAAAGGCGAGAGGAACTCCAGGGTCATGCCACCATTCCCAGAGTCCCCCAAATGTCTCAGTCCATTCCAGGGAAACTGTTTTCCCTGCACTGCCTCGACTTTCAAGCCGAGGATCAACTCACACCACGGAGCACGTGTGGACAGCCCTGTGGAAACCCTCGAGGAAAGCCTCGATGGAAGCCACAGATTCATGATCCACTCGAAGGAAAGCGTGACACTGCTGCTACAGCTCGGAGGAAAGCGCACGTGCATGCCCCCACTCGAGACGAGGACTGACTCCCCTGGGAGACTCCACAAGTACCCCAAGATCCACGTCAGCACTGGAGAGGAATCCTCAGGTTCCGGCTCCGACTCCACACAAGGTCTTAGGCCCCGGCATCGACGGGAGAGGAATCCCGAGAGGCCCAGGGCAACTTTCATGGGGACTGGCCTTTCCTGAGGCCACCAGAACGGGTCCCTGAGGTCCCCGTCTTAAGGTCCAGAGCACCTGCCGCAACTCGAGTAAATCTAGGAGGTTCTCCCCTCCAGGCGAGATGAGGCCCATTTCCGCTGAGCGCGTCTCGAGGCTAATCACACCAAACCTCTGGAACTTCCAAAGGGTCCTTCACACCCTTGCTGCAACTCAAGAAGTTCCCCGACATACCCGTCTCCACTCGAGAGGAAGCACGAGAGTCCTCCCACATTCAGAGAGCCTCGTTTTCGCCTCCTAGGTCGAGAGGAGGGATCCTTTCCCTGCGTGGTCGGAAAGAATTCCTGGCGTTCCCGTCGCTCTCAAGAAGAGGCGCTTTCCACAGGAAAGGCGAGAGGAACTCCAGGGTCGTGCCACCATTCCCAGAGTCTCCCAGATGTCTCGGTCCATTCCAGGGAAACTTGTTTTCCCTTCACTGCCTGGACTTTCAAGCCGAGGATAGACTCACACCAAGGTGGCACGTGGGACAGCCTGGGGAAAGCCTCATGGAAAGCCTCGTGGGAAAGCCTCGAGGGAAAGCCACAGATCCCTTGTTCCACGCGAAGGGAAGCGACACTGCTGCTACAGCTCGGAAGAAGAATGACGTGCAGTGCCCCCACTCGTAAACGAGGACTGCCTTGCCCCTGGGGAGACTCAAGAAGTTCCCAAGATCCATGTC
>NW_017190427.1:0-21990 GCF_001704415.2 Capra hircus | reverse complement strand
TAACAGACTATGAGTTTCTTTACCTTTCATTGATTTATAATTGTTTTCATCATCTGTTTTCTTCAAAAAGTAAATAAGCCTTATTTAAGATTTTGGTACATGTAGGATGGACTAAGCTTTCCCCACTCTTGCAAGTTCCCTTAACCCTTCAGATTCTTCTCGTGGGACAAAGATCTCACTTTCCTCCAGAGGGACAATCCAAGCTTTTTATTAGTTGATCTGCCCCCTGACATCAGAGTCAATTTGAGCATGAGTTGGCCTATAATTTAGGCATGAAACTATGACTACATAAAGAAAAGGTGACTTTATGATTCAGGGATGGCCATGATATGCCTTGCACTTCAGAGAAAATGGGTTAAAATGATTTTTTTTCTTCAAAACTGCACAGCCAGTTCTTTCAGCATATGCAATTGAAAACATCTAGTCATTAGGTCAGTTTTCATTCCAATCCCAAAGAAAGGCAATGACAAAGAATATTCAAGCTGCTGCACAATTGCACTCATCTCACACCACTAGTAAAGTAATGCTCAAAATTCTCCAAGTTCACATGAACTGTGAACTTCCAAATGTTCAAGAGGGATTTAAAACATGCAGAGAAACCAGAGATCAAACTGCCAACATCCACTGGATCATTGAAAAAGCAAGAGAGTTCCAGAAAAAAAGACATCTATTTCTGCTTTATTGACTATGCCAAAGCCTTTGACTGTGTGGATCACAATAAACTGGGAAAAATTCTGAAAGAGATGGGAATACCAGACCACCTGACCTGTCTCTTGAGAAACCTGTATGCAGGTCAGGAAGAAACAGTTCGAACTGGACATGGAACAAACAGACTGGTTCTAAATAGGAAAAGGAATATGTCAAGGCAGTGTATTGTCACCCTGCTTATTTAACTTATATGCAGAGTACATCATGAGAAACACTGGGCTGGAGGAAGCACACGCTGGAATCCAGATTGCTGGGAGAAATATCAAGAATCTCAGATATGCAGATGACACCACCCTTATGGCAGAAAGTGAAGAAGAACTAAAGAGTCTCCTGATGAAAGTGAAAGAGGAGAGTGAAAAAGTTAGCTTAAAGCTCAGCATTCAGAAAACTAAAATCATTGCATCCAGTCTCATCACTTCATGGCAAATAGATGGGAAAACATTGGAAACAGCAGCAGACTATTTTGGGGGGCTTGGAAATCACTGCAGGTGATGGCTGCCTCCATGAACTTAAAACATATTTATGACTTGGAAGAAAAGTGATGACCAAACTAGACAGCATATTAAAAAGCCGAGACGTTGCTTTGCCAACAAAGATCCATCCAGTCAAGGCTATGGTTTTTCCATATGTCATGGATGGATATGAAAGATGTACTATAAAGAAAGTGACAGCTGAAAATTGATGCTTTTGAACTGTGGTGTTGGAGAAGATGCTTGTAGGTCGCTTAGACTACAAGGAGACGCAACCACTCCATCCTAAAGGAAATCAGGTCTGAATATAGATTGGAAGGACTAATACTGAACCTGAAAGCTCCAATACTTTGGCACTTGATGTGAAGAGCTGACTCACTTGGAAGTTGCTTTGATTTGCCTGTGAGTGTGGGAGCCCTCCCTGGGCAAAGGGCCTCAGGGGTCATTGCCACTGAATCACGACCTCCAAGCAAGCGCATTCCAGCTGTGTGACATTCAGGAAGCAGGAGACTGGGAAAACTATCTTCCTTAGAGGAAGGAAAGTCATCCACAGAGAGTGTGTTTTCAGGCCTCTCTTTGCAGCAAGTGTTTTGCTTCTCAGACATCAGAGCTGCAGGCTTGCTCTGAGGGCCTCAATTGGCAGAGTCAGGGCTGTGTGTCTCACTGCACTTTCCAAGCATTGCAGACACATTCCTAGGTTGGAGCAGTGCTTCCCATGAGAAAGAAGCCTCGGGAGTGTGTCTGAGGCGGGCTGAGTGCCATGCTAGGGTCACCTAGTCGAGGGCACCTTGCACATCCAATGGGCCCCAGGCGAGTAGCTATGGACCGGCCCTTCGGTTGAGATATCCCAAAGCAGGGAACAAAGCTAGCTCTGTCCAGAAGGAGGAAAACAGCAATGGGATGGATTTTCAAGCAGTTGCTAAGTCACACCACGTTAGGGCTCCCCGGGAAAGAAATGCGAATTTTGGCCTCTAGGCCCAGTATCCAGATGTGTGCACAGGATATTTTCCCCACAGGATCCAAGAATGTTCCAGACAGACCTAAGCTCACTAGCTCTCTCCTGCAGAGGAAATGAAATATTGTTGCTGAACCACGAAAAGATTGCTGGGATTCTTGGCTTATGGAGGAGAAGAATTCAATCCAGGGCCCAAGACGAGGCTTGATTGCTCAGAGCTTTTGTGCAATAGAGTTTTATTAAAGGATAAAGGAGATAGAGAAAGCTTCTGACAGAGACATCACAAGGGGCAGAAAGCGTACCCCCTTGCTAGTGTTAGTAATGGAGTTATATACTCTCCAATAAGTTATGACAACGAACAAAAGAATGTCTGGAGGTTGTAAAGACTCACTAGACCTACTCCCATAATTGACATTTTAAGATAACAGGATTAGCCAGAAGGTTTTTTCCAGAGACCGTCCTCAAGAAGGATGCATGATTGTTATATAATCCTAAGGAATGTAGAGGGGAAAACAGTTTGTCCTTTCTTCCTCCTTGAGAATTCTAGACCCCTCTCTCCTTGGGGACCCTTGAACTTCTTAGAAACCTGCCTTGGCAATGACTCTCTCAGAAACATGATTGAACAGCCGTTTGGAGCTTCCTTTGACTTTCCCTGGGAGGGAGGGAGCCCTCCCTGAGCACAGGGCCTCAGGGGCCATGGCCAATGAAAAAGAATCTCCCAGCAAGTGCTTTTCAGCCCTGTGTGACTCTCAGCCCACAGGAGGCTGAGAAAACTCTCTTCCTTGGAGGAAGGAAAGGCAGCCCAAGAGTGTGTTTTCAGGCCTGTATCTTGCAGCAAGTGTTTGGCTTGTTAGACAGAAGACCTGCAGGCCTGTTCCAACAGACTCAATTCCAGAATCAGGGCCTTGTGTCTCCCTGCAGTTTCCTGGCCTTGCAAACACATTCCTAGGTGAGAGCAGTCCTGCCCATGGGGACTGCTGCGGGAGTGTGTCTGAGGGGGCCAGGTGTCATGCTGGGGTCACCTGGTCGAGGGCACCTTGCACCTCCAATGGACCCCAGGCAAGGAGTTGCAGGCCACCACCTTGCTTCTGAAATCCCAAAATGGGGAGCAAAGCTCGCTCTGTCAGAGGGAAGAAAACAGCAACAGGATGGATTTTCAAGCAGTTGCTAGGCTGTACTGCGTTAGGGCTCCAAGGAAGGAAAATGCGAATTTTAGCCCCTACGACTGGTATCCAGGTGGGCTCCCAGGATGATTTCCCCGCAGGATCCAAGAACGTTCCAGACAGACCTGGGCTCACTAGCTCCCTCCTGCAGAGGAAACATGAGAGAACAGCTGTTTGGAGGTTGCTTTGACTTCCCCTGGGAGGGTAGGATCCCTCCCTGGGTGCAGGGCCTCAGGGGCCATTGCCGCTGAGAAATGCCCTCTAAGCCAGACCTTTGCAGCCTTGTATGACTCAGCACGGAGGAGACTGGAAAAGCTCTCTTCCTTGGAGGAAGGAAAGGCAGCCCCAGAGAGTGTGTTTTCACACCTGTATCTTGCAGCAAGTGTTTGGCGTCTCAGACGTCAGACCTCCAGGCCTGCTCCAACGGCCTCAGTTCCAGAGTCAGGGCCGTGTGTCTCCCTGCATTTTCTGAGCCTTGGGAACACATTCCTAGGTCAGAACAGTCCTGCCCATGGGGAAGGAGGCTGCGGGAGTGTGTCTGAGGGGGTCGGGTGCCATGCTGGGGTCCAAAAGACCCGGTACCTCCAATAGACCCCAGGACAACAGCGGTGGGGCTCCCCCTGGCTTCCGAAATGCCAAAGCGAGAAGCAAAGCTAGCTCTATCAGAAGGAAGAAAATAGCAATGGCATGGATGTTCAGGCTGTTGCTGGGCCGCACCACTTCAGGGTCCCCCCCGAGAGGAACAGGCGCCCTGTGGCCCCTAGGTCCGATATGCAGGTTAACACACAGGGTGTGTCCCCATAGGAGCCAAGAATTTTCCTGACAGACCTAGGCTCACTAGAGCTCTCCCACCGGGCAAAAGGGGTAGAACAGACTGTGGATGTGACTCTGCCTTTCCCAGCGAGCATGGGGCCCTCCCTACGGCCCCGGGCTCCAGGGAAAATTGTCCCTGAAAAATGACCTCCAAGAAGCGCTTTTCCAGCAGGCTGGGATGCAGAGTTCACAGGATGCGGGGAAAGTGATCGTCCTTCAGGGAAGAAGAGGCAGCCACCCAGTGTGTGTTTGCAAGCCTGTATTTGGAAGAAACTGGTTAGCTCCTTCAAGGGGAGACCTCCAGGTCTGCTCAGAGGACCGAAATTCCAGAGGCAGCACCATGCATCTCCCCTGTCCTTTCTGAGCCTTGGAAAGACATTTCTAGCTTATAGCGGTATTGCTCATGAAGAAGCAGGATGCAGGAATGTGTCAGACATGACTGGGTGCCTTCCTGGGTTCAGCTCCGTGAGGGGCTTTCCACTCAAAGTAGGTCCCATGCCTCCTTGGGGAGGAAGTGGGGCCCGCTTGCCTCCAAATTGCCAAAGGCTGGAACAAAGCTAGTTCTATCAGAGGTAAGAAAAGAGCAATTGGATGGATGTGGAAGCTGTTGCTGGGCCGCACTGCTTCAGGCCCCCCACCCCTCCGCCCCCGAGAGAAACAGGCGCCCTGTGGCCCCTAGGTCCTGGATGCAGTTTCACACATAGAATGTGTCCCCATAGGAGCCAAGAATTTTCCTGACAGACCTAGGCTCACTAGAGCTCTCCTACAGAGCAAAGGGGATGGGACAGATGTGTGGCTGTGGCTCTGCCTTTCCCTGGGAGTGTGGAGCCGCTCCCTATGGCCCCGGGCTCCAGGGGAAATTGCCCCTGAATAATGACCTCCAAGAAGCGCTTTTCCAACTGGCTGAGACGTGGAGTTCTCAGGATGCAGGGAAAGCGAGTGTCCTTCGGGGAAGCAAAGGCAGTCACCTGTTATCATGACTTACTAGAATAGTAGGTACCTTCTCCGGTTGGGCAGAGGCCTTCCCTACCTGATCTGAAAAAGAAAATGAAGTAGCTCGCTGATTTGAGAAATAATTCCCAGACTTGGGTTTCCAACCAGTATAGAATCCGACAATGGCCCTGTCTTTGTAGCCGCGTTAATTAACAGGTATGTGAAGCTCTAAATATCAGTGGAAATTACATACAGCATATAGGCCCCAGTGTTCTGGAATGGTGGAAAGAAACAACCAAACTCTTGAAGAGACACTTTCAAAATGGATCATAGAGACTGACTGTACATGGATGGGCTTGCTTCCGGCAGACTTACTCATATTACGGGTAACCGCACGTTCCCACAGTTGTTGTCCTTATGAAATTTTCTATGGGAGACCCCCTGCCACAGTGAGGCAGGTGTTAGCAGATTTACCACAAGTAAGGGGGTGGGATTTCACAGCAGATGGAACAATTAGGTAAGGTAATAAATCAGGTAACTAAGTTTGTATAAAAAAGAATCTCATTCCCCCTTGAGGAACAGATTCATGAATTTGTGCTCAGTGATCAGGTGTGGCTCAATGACTGGAAACACAATTCCTTGGCCTGACATTGGAAAGGTCCTTATACTGTTGTTTTAGCCACAATTCTGAAAGAGATGGGAATACCAGACCACCTAACCTGCCTCTTGAGAAATCTGGATGAAGGTCAGGAAGCAACAGTTAGAGCAGGACATGGAACAACAGACTGGTTCCAAAAAGGAAAAGGAGTATGTCAAGGCTGTATATTGTCACCCTGTTTATTTAACTTATATGCAGAGTACATCATGAAACATGCTGGGATGGAAGATACATGAGCTGGAATGAAGATTGCCGGTAGAAATATCAATAAACTTAGATATGCAGATGACACCACCATTATGGCAGAACGTGAAGAGGAACGGGTATGTCGGGGAACTTCTTGAGTTGCAGCAAGGGTGTGAAGGACCCTTTGGAAGTTCCAGAGGTTAGGTGTGGTTAGTCTCGAGATGCCTCAGCAGAAATGGGCCTCATGTCGCCTGGAAAGGAGAGGCTCCTGGATATTCCCAAGTTTCAACAGGTGCTCTCGAGTTACCATGGGGACTTCAGGGACCCGCTCTGGCGGCCGCAGGAAATGCCAGTCATCATGCGTGTTGCTAGGGGCCTCTTGTGATTCCTCTCCCCGTCGATGCCGGGGCCTAAGACCTTGTGTGGAGTCGGGGCCGGGAGCTGAGGATTCCTCTCCAGTGCTGACATGGATTTTGGGGTACTTCTGGAGTCTCCACAAGGGAGTCAGGCCTCGTCTCGAGTGGGGGGCATGAGCGTGCCCTTTCCTCCCATGCTGTAGCAGCAGTGTCACGCTTCCCCTTGCGTGGACCAAGGGATCTGTGGCTTTCCCTCGAGTCTTTCCCACGAGGCTTTCCCACAGGGCTGTCCCACGTGTCACGGTGGTGTGAGTCGATCCTCGGCATGAAAGCCGAGGCAGTGCAGGGAAAACAGGTTCCTGTGGAATGGACTGAGACATCTGGGGGCGTCTTGGAATGGTGCACGACCCTGCAGTTCCTCTCCCCTTTCCTTTCGAGAGCGCCTCCTCTTGAGATGCGATGGGAATGCCGGGAATTCTTTCCCGACCAAGCAGGGAAAGGATCCCTCCTCTCGAGCTACTTGCCGGAAACGGAGCTCCTCTGGATGTGGCCGGGACCCTCGTGCTTCCTCTTGAGTGGAGACGGGTATGCCAGGGAACTTCTTGAGTTGCAGCATGACTGTGAAAGACTCTTTGGAAGTTCCAGAGGTCACGTGTGATTAGCCTCCAGACACCTCAGGGGAAAAGGGCCTCATCTCGCCTGCAGGGGAGAACCTCCTGGATTTTACCGAGTTGCGGCAGGTGCTCTCGACTTACGACGGGGACCTCATGGACCCGCTCTGGTGACCTCAGGAAAGGCCAGTCCCCATGCGAGTTGCTAGAGGGCCTGTCGCTATTCCTCTCCCGTTGATGCCAGGGCCTAAGACCTTGTGTGGAGTCGGGGCTGGAACCTGAGGATTCCTCTCCAGGGCTGACATGCATCTTGGGGTACTTCTGGAGTCTCCCCAGGGGAGTCAGTCCTAGTTCGAGTGGGGGCATGCACGTGCGCTTTCCTCCCGTGCTGTAGCAGCAGTGGTCACGCTTCCCTTCGCGTGGATCAAGGGATCTGTGGCTTTCCCTCGAGGCTTTCCCACGAGGCTTTCCCACAGGGCTCTCCCACGTACCACCGTGGTGTGAGTCGATCCTCGGCGTGAAAGTCGAAGCAGTGCAGGGAAAACAGGATCCTCTGCAATGGACTGAGACATCTGGGGCACTCTTGGAATGGTGGCACTACCCATGAGTTCCTCTCGCCTTTCCTGTGCAGCGCGCCTCCTCTTGAGATGCATCGGAAACGTCGGGAATTCTTTCCCGAGGAAGCAGGAAGGATCCCTCATCTCGAGTTTGGAGGCGGAAACGGAGCTCCTCTGGAGTGGCCGGACCCTCGTGCTTCCTCTGGAGTGGAGACCGGTATGTCGGGGAACTTCTTGAGTTGTAGCAAGGGTGTGTAGGACCCTTTGGAAGTTCCAGAGTTTAGGTGTGATTACTCTCGAGACGCCGCCAGAGAAAATGGGCCTCATCTCGACTGGAGCAGAGAACCTCCTGGATTTTCTCGAGTTGAGGCAGGTGCTCTCGGCTTACGACCGTGACCTCAGGGACAGTGAAGCAGATGTGTCACGCTTCCCGTCGCGGGGATCAAGGGATCTGTGGCTTTCCCTCGAGGCTTTCCCACGAGGCTTTCCACAGGGCTGTCCACGTGCCACCATGGTGTGAGTGGATCCTCGGCGTGAAAGTCGAGGCAGTGCAGTGAAAACAGGTTCCTCTGAAATGGACTGAGACATCTGGGGGACTCTTGGAATGGTGGCACGACCCTGGAGTTCCTCTCGTCTTTCCTATTGGAGAGCCCTTGCTCTTGAGATGCCACGGGAATGCCGAAAAAATCTTTCCTGACTAAGCAGGATAGGATCCTTCATCTCGAGCTGCCAGGCGGAAACGGGGTTCCTCTGAATGTGGGCGGGACCCTCGTGCTTCCTCTCGTGTGGAGACGGGTATGTCGGGGAACTTCTTGAGTTGAAGCAAGGACCCTTTTGAATTTCCAGAGTTTAGGTGTGATGAGCCTCCAGACACCTCAGAGGAAATGGGCCTCATCTCGCCTGGAGGGGAGAACCTCCTGGATTTTCTAGAGTTGGGCAGGGACTCTCGAGTTACGACGGGGAACTCAGGGACCCGCTCTGGTGGCCTCAGGAAAGGCCAGTGCCCATGGGAGTTGCAAGAGGGCCTTTCGGGACTACTCTCCCGTCGATGTCGGGGCCTAAGACCTTGTGTGGAGTCGGGGCTGGAAGCCTGAGGATTCCTCTCCAGTGCTACCATGGATCTTGGCGTACTTCTGGAGTCTCCCCTGGGGAGTCAGTGCTCATCTCGTGTGGGGGCATGCACGTGCAGCTTTCCTCACGAACTGTAGCAGCAGTGTCACACTTCCCGTCGCATGGATCAAGGGATCTGTGGCTTTCCCTCGACGCTTTACCCAAGAGGGTTTCCCACAGGTCTGTCCCACGTTCCACCGTGGTGTGAGTCGATCCTCGGCGTGAAAGTCGAGGCAGTGCAGGGAAAACAGGTTTCCCTGGAATGGACTGAGACATCTGGGGAACGCTGGGAATGGTGGCACGACCCTGGAGTTCCTCTCGCCTTTACTGTGTAGATCGCCTCCTCTTGAGATGCGATGTGAATGCCGGGATTTCTTTCCCGACCACGCAGGGAAATAATCCCTCCTCTCGAGCTAGGAGGCGGAAACGGGGCTCCTCTGGATGTGGGAGGGACTCTCGTGCTTCCTCTCGAGTGGAGACGGGTATGTCGGGGAACTTCTTGAGTTGCAGAAAGGGTGTGAAGGACCCTTTGTAAGTTCCAGAGGTTAGGTGTGATTAGCCTCGAGACGCCTCAGCGGAAATGGGCCTCATCTCCCCTGGAGGGGAAAGCCTCCTGGATTTTCTCGAGTTGCGGCAGGTGCTCTCGACTTACGAAGGGGACCTCAGGGACCCGCTCTGGTGGCCTCAGGAAAGGCCAGTCCCCATGCGAGTTGCTCGGTGGCCCTCGGGTTTCCTCTCCCGACGATGCCGGGGCCTAAACCTTCTGTGGAGTCGGTGCCGAAACCTGAGGATTCCTCTCCAGTGCTGACATGGATCTTGGGGTACTTCTGGAGTCTCCCCAGGGGAGTCAGTCCTCGTCTCGAGTGGGGGCATGCACGTGCGCTTTCCTCCCGAGCTGCAGCAGCATTGTCACGGTTCCCTTCGCGTGGATCAAGGGAACTGTGGCTTTCCCTCGAGGCTTTCCCACGAGGCTTTCCCTCGAGGCTTTCCCACAGGGCTCTCCCACGTGCCACCGTGGTGTGACTCTATCCTCGGCTTGAAAGTCGAGGCAGTGCAGGGTAAACAGGTTTCCCTGGAATGGACTGAGACATCCGGGCTTTCAGGGAATGGTGGCACAACCTGGAGTTCCTCTCACCTTTACTGTTTAGAGCCCCTCCTCTTGAGATGCGACGGAACGCCGGGAATTCTTTCCGGACACGCAGGGAAAGGATCCCTCCTCTCGAGCTAGGAGGCGGAAACACGGCTCATCTGAATGTGAGCTGGACTCTCGTGCTTCCTCTCGAGTGGAGACGGGTATGTCGGGGAACTTCTTGAGTTGAAGCAAAGGTGTGAAGGACCCTTTCGAAGTTCCAGAGTTTAGGTGTGATTAGACTCGAGACATCTCAGCGGGAAAAGGGCCTCATCTCGCCTGGAGGGGAGAACCTCCTGGATATTCTCGAGTTGCGGCAGGTGCTCTCGACTTAGGACGGGACCTCAGGGACCCGCTCTGGTGGCCTCAGGAAAGGCCAGTACCCATGCGAGTTGCTCAGAGGCCTTTCGGAATTCCTCTCCCATCGATGCCAGGCCCTAAGACCTTGTGTCGTGTCGGTGCCGGAACCTGAGGATTCCTCTCCAGTGCTGACATGGATCTTGGGGTACTTCTGGAGTCTCCCCAGGGGAGTCAGTCCTCGTCTCGAGTGGGGGCTTGCACGTGCGCTTTCCTCCCGAGCTGTAGCAGCAGTGTCACGCTTCCCTTCGTGTGGATCAAGGATCTGTGGCTTTCCCTCGAGCGTTTCCCACGAGGCTTTCCACGAGGCTTTCCCACAGGGCTTCCCTCGTGCAACCGTGGTGTGAGTCGATCCTCGGCTTGAAAGTGGAGGCAGTGCCAGGGAAAACAGGTTTCCCTGGAATGGACTGAGACATATGGGGACTCTGGGAATGGTGGCATGACCCTGGAGTTCCTCTCGCCTTTCCTGTGGAGAGCGCCTCCTCTTGAGATGCGATGGGAATGCAAGGAATTCTTTCCCGACCATGCACTGAAAGGATCCCTCCTCTCGAGCTATGAGGCAGAAAAGGGGCTCCACTGGATATGGGCGGGATTCTTGTGCTTCCTCTCAAGTGGAGACGGGTATGTCGGGGAACTTCTTGAGTTGAAGCAAGGGTGTGAAGGACTCTTTGGAAGTTCGAAAGTTTAGGTGTGATTAGCCTCGTGACGCCTTAGCGGAAATGGGCCTCAGCTCACCTGGAGGGGAGAACCTCCTGGATATTCTCGAGTTGCGGCAGGTGCTCTCGGACTTACGACCTGGACCTCAAGGACCCCGCTTTGGTGGCCTGAGGAAAGGCCAGTCCCCATGCGAGTTGCTCGGGGTCTTCTCGGGATTCCTCTCCTGTCGATGTCGGGCCTAAGACCTTGTGTGCAGTCGGTACCGGAACCTGAGGATTCCTTTCCAGTGCTGACATGGATCTTGGGCTACCTCTGGATTCTCCCCAGGGGATTCAGGCCTCGTCTCGAGTGGGGGCATGAGCGTGCCCTTTCCTCCCATGCTGTAGCAGCAGTGTCACGCTTTCTGCTTGCGTGACCAAGGGATCTGTGACTTTCCCTCGAGTCTTTCCCACGAGGCTCTCCACAGGGCTGTCCCACGTGTCTCGGTGGTGTGAGTCAATCCTCGGCGTGAAAGCCGAGGCAGTTGCAGGGAAAACAGGTTCCTATGGAATGGACTGAGACATCTGGGGGAGTCTTGGAATGGTGGCACGACCCTGGCAGTTCCTCTCCCCTTTCCTTTGGAGAGCGCCTCCTCTTGAGATGCGATGGGAATGCCGGGAATTCTTTCCCGACCAAGTAGGGAAAGGATCCCTCATCTCGAGCTACGAGCCGGAAACGGCAGCTCCTCTGGATGTGGCGGGACCCTCGTGCTTCCTCTTCGAGTGGAGACGGGTATGTCGGGGAACTTCTTGAGTTGCAGCATGACTGTGAAAGACTCTTTAGGAAGTTTCCAGAGTTCACGTGTGATTAGCCTCGAGACACCTCAGTGGAAACGGGCCTCATCTCGCCTGCAGGGGAGAACCTCCTGGATTTTCTCGAGTTGCGGCAGGTGCTCTTCGAGTTACGCCGGAGGACCTCAGGGACCCGCTCTGGTGACCTCAGGAAAGGCCAGTCCCCATGCGAGGTTACTAGGGGGCATCTCAGGATTCCTCTCCCGTCCGATGCGGGGCCTAAGACCTTGTGTGGAGTCGGGACCGGAACCTGAGGATTCCTCTCCAGTGCTGACATGGGATCTTGGCCTACTTCTGGAGTCTCCCCAAGCTTGCGTCAGTCCTCGCTCGAGTGGGGTCATGCACGTGCGCTTTCCTCCCGAGCGTAGCAGCAGTGTCACGCTTCCTTCTCGTGGATCAAGGGATCTGTGGCTTTCCCTGGAGTCCTTTCCCATGAGGCTTTCCCACAGGGCTATTCCACTTGCCACCATGGTGTGAGTCGAATCCTCGGCGTGAAAGTCGAACCAGTGCAGGGAAAACAGGAACCTCCTTCCCCACAGTAGGGGATACACTGTCCCCTTGGGCGGGTGTCTCCAGAGCCACTCGCGCTGGGGGGTTGCCCGCGGAGGTGCGGGCCTCAGGCTCCACGTGAGAAAAGCCCCAAATGGCATTAGCTGCCAGTCCAGACGCTGGCCCCTCAGGTCCTCTGGCCGGAGCCTTGGGCTCCAGGCAACTCAAAGCCCTCGGCGGTGGCACTCTGGGACTGCTGTAGGGAAAGGATGCCAAGAGCCCATGGAGAAGTTGGGGAGGGGGCATGGGGGAAACGGAGGCGAGGACAGCGAGGCATCTAGGTGGAAGCGCTGGAGAGAGCGTCTGGTGTCCCGGAATGCCTCGGAGGAGCCAGCGGGGACCAGTCGAGGCCCAGGGACCTGTGGAATGTGAAAAGGCGGGAAATCCCAGAGCAAGGCAGGCTGGGAAAGGGGGCGTTGGTGGCCAATTCAAAGGGACCTTGGGGCGTTTCCTGGGCGGTGAGCTCCCTTGGCACTGCTGAGGGCCCCTGATTGATCCACCCGGGGTTGATCCCACCCCCGCTGCGAGGGAGGGCCACAAACCAAAGCGCGCGAACTGCCCGCCCACCCCAACGGGGATCTTGGCGGTCCAGGGCTCAGCCGTGGCCCGGGAAAAGCCCACTCGCTCCACGGGACTCCGTCCAGGGTCTCTGCTTGGAAAGAGGCAGGGGCGACCCCCACCATCTACCCACCCAAACCCTATTGACGTCAATGGTGGCGGAGACGCCTCCCGTTCTCCAGAGTCCTAAGCTGCTGGGTCCCCGCCCACTCGGCCAGCAGTCTGCAGCGTGCCCGTGTGCCTCTCCCACCATGGCTTGGTTCGGCTCCTCCAGCACCTCAAGCGGTACGTTTGCCCTCGGTCCCTGTGGTCGGATCACATCTCAGGGGATTTGCGGGTGGCCTGGGCAAGGGCTCTCGGCCAATGTGTTGACCCCCTCCCACCCGAGAACGGCTGGGACCCATCGGCCAGGCCCGGGGTTCCGGAGGCGTCAGGTGTGCCCAAATTCGGAGGGCGTGGCATCGTTCGTTCATCTTGCTCCTTTGGCACACACATGGCTTCTCCGTTCTCTTTTCTGGGAAGACAGTGTTGTTTCAGGGGGCGTGCTGCGGGGGGCGGGGGCCGGGGTTGCGGGGTGGTGGGAGCAGGTGCTGTGCTGGGATGAGGCCCTTTATCCTCACATCTTCCTGTGGGAATGGGAGTCGGGGAGCTCTGTGGCCTTGCTGCCTTCAGTGGCTTCCTCTGCACAGGGGCCTAGTGGCTTCTGCCTTTTGTCAGGCGTTACGGGGTTTGGGCTTCGCTTTGGTGGCCTTGGCCTTTGCCTTGGCCTGGGCCTTGCCTTGCCCTTGCCCTTTGCCTTGGTCTTGGTCTTGGCCTTGCCTGCCCTTGAAGTTGAACTTGACCTTGACCTTGAACTTGACCTTGCTTACTTTGAACTTGAATTGGCCTTGACCTTGACTTGACCTTGAACTTGAACTTGACCTTCAACTTGAACTTGACCTTGACTTGAACTTGAACTTGACTTTGAACTTTGAACTTTGAACTTGACGTTGAACTTGAACTTGACCTTGACCTTGACCTTGAACTTGACCTTGACCTTGGAGCTTGAACTTGACCTTGACCTTGATCTTCACTTGAACTTTAACCTTGACCTTGAACTTCAACTTGAACTTGGACCTTGACCTTGAACTTGAATTTGAACTTGAACTTGAACCTTGAACTTGACCTTGACGAACCTTGACTTTGACCGACTTGAACGCTTGACTTTGAACTTTCAACGACTTGAACTTGACGCCTTGAACTTGAACTTGACCTTGACCTTGACCAACAACGGGAGACCTCGAGATTTGCTCAGAGCACCGGAGGTCCAGAAGCAGGTCCCTGTATCTCCCCTTCCCCTTTGTGATCATTGCAAAGACATTCCTAGCTGATAGCGGGAGTGCCCTGAAGAAGCAAGCAGTGGGAGTGTGTTTGACACGACTGTGTGCCTTCCTGGCCTCATCTCCACAAGGGGCCTTTCCTCTCGAATAGGCCCCATGTCCCTTGGGGAGGGTGTCATGCCTCTTTTCTCCTCACTGCCAAAGGGTGGAGCCAAGCTCGCTCTGTCAGAGGTACAAAAACAGCAATTGAATGGATTTTCAAGCTCTTGCTAGGCTGCACCCTTTCAGGGCCCACTTTACTGAAACAGGTGCTCTGTGGCCCCTGGTTGGGTATGCAGGTTCACAAACAGGGTGAGATCCTGTCCAAGCCAAGAATTTTCCTGAAAGACCTAGGCTCACTAGAGCTCTCCTCCAGAGCAAAGGGGATAGAGGAGATGTATGGAGGAGTCTTTGCCTTTCCTGTGAGTGTGGGGCTACTCCCTACGGCCCCAAGCTCAGGGATAACTGCCTCTAAGAAAGGAATGGCAAGAAGCGCTATTCTTGGAGGTTGGGACAGGGAGTTCGCAGCATGTGGGGAAAGAAAGACTTCTTCGGGGAAGAAGAGGCAACCCACCGGGGGTGTGTTTGCAAGCCTCTATTTGGAAGGAACAGGTTTGCTTATACAACTCAAGACCTCCAGATCTGCTCAGAGGGACTGAAGTTCCAGAGACAGGGCCATGTATCTCCCCTTCCCTTTGAGATCCTTGCAAAGACATTCCTAGCAGATCGTGGGAGTGCCCATGAAGAAGCAAGCAGCGGGAGTGTGCTTGACATCACTGGCTGCCCTACCTGGGCTCAGCTCCTCAAGGGGCCTTTCTCTCCTGGTAGGCCCTATGTCCCCTTTGGGAGAGGGTTGGTGCCTCTTCCCTCCACACTGCCAAAGGCGTGGAGGTGGAGCAAACTCGTTCTCTCCGAGGTTAAAAAAAAGACAAATTGGATGGATTTTTAAGCTCTTGCTATGCTGCCACCCCTCCAGGACCCACTCGGAGCAAAACAGGTGCCCTGTGGCCCCTAGGTCGGGTATGCAGGTTCACACACCGGGTGTGATCCCGTCAAAGCCAAGAATTTTCCTGACAGACCTAGGCTCACTAGAGCTCTCCTCCAGAGGAAAGGGGACAGAAAAGACGTGTGTGTGGAGGTGGCTCTGCCTTTCCAGGTCCCAATCTCAGGGATAACTGCCCCTAAGAAAGGAACTGCTGCTGCTGCTGCTGCTAAGTTGCTTCAGTCGTGTTCGACTCTGTGCGACGCCATAGACGGTAGCCCACTAGGCTCCCCCGTCCCTGGGATTCTCCAGGCAAGAACAGTAAGTGGGTTGCCATTGCCTTCTCCAATGCATGAAAGTGAAAATGAAAGTGCAGTCGCTCAGTCGTGTCCGACCCTCAGCGACCCCACGGACTGCAGCCTACCAGGCTTCTCCGTCCATAGGATTTTCTGAAAGGAACTGCAAGACGCGCTTTTCCTGGAGGCTGGGAAAGGGAGTTCGCAGGATGTGGGGAAAGAGATCCTCCTTCGAGGAAGAATAGGCGGCCACTTGTTTTTGTGTTGCAAACCTCTATTTGGAAGGAACAGGTTAGCTTATACAAAGGGAGACCTCCAGATCTGCTCAGAGGACCGAAGTTGCAGAGGCAGGTCGGTGTATTTTCCCTTCATTTTGCGATCCTTGCAAAGACATTCCTTGCTGATAGATATTCAGCAAGGGCCTTTGAGACTGTTGTTTTCTTTCCTAGGTTCAAAGATTCCTTCAGTTCCTAATATAGATATCCTAGAAATTATCTGACATCCGTGAAATCTGATATGTCCTGGTCAAATGCTGTCAGTTATAATTCCAGTTATCATATTAAAGCATTTCAAGTCGCAGCAGTGACCAGATTACATTGTCAATTTCTATTTAATCAGGTTTTAACCATGTCTTCTATGATTTCACACTGATGCCTTTACAGAAATACTGCTACTTCAAGATATATGGAATATACATTTTTTAAGCTTACCGATAATTTGTTTGTTTGTTTGTTTGTCTTCTGGTAAGCTGGTACCAGATGGAATTTAGTCTCCTCTCTAGGTTAAGAGAACAAAGTTTTCTTAGAATGCAATTTTTGATAACAGACTATGAGTTTCTTTACCTTTCATTGATTTATAATTGTTTTCATCATCTGTTTGTTTACTTCGGTAAAGCAAATAAGCCTTATTTAAGATTTTGGTACATGTAGGATGGACTAAGCTTTCCCCACTCTTGCAAGTTCCCTTAACCCTTCAGATTCTTCTCGTGGGACAAAGATCTCACTTTCCTCCAGAGGGACAATCCAAGCTTTTTATTAGTTGATCTGCCCCTGACATCAGAGTCAATTTGAGCATGAGTTGGCCTATAATTTAGGCATGAAACTATGACTACATAAAGAAAAGGTGACTTTATGATTCAGGGATGGCCATGATATGCCTTGCACTTCAGAGAAAATGGGTTAAAATGATTTTTTTTTTCTTCAAAACTGCACAGCCAGTTCTTTCAGCATATGCAATTGAAAACATCTAGTCATTAGGTCAGTTTTCATTCCAATCCCAAAGAAAGGCAATGACAAAGAATATTCAAGCTGCTGCACAATTGCACTCATCTCACACACTAGTAAAGTAATGCTCAAAATTCTCCAAGTTCACATGAACTGTGAACTTCCAAATGTTCAAGAGGGATTTAAAACATGCAGAGAAACCAGAGATCAAACTGCCAACATCCACTGGATCATTGAAAAAGCAAGAGAGTTCCAGAAAAAAAGACATCTATTTCTGCTTTATTGACTATGCCAAAGCCTTTGACTGTGTGGATCACAATAAACTGGGAAAAATTCTGAAAGAGATGGGAATACCAGACCACCTGACCTGTCTCTTGAGAAACCTGTATGCAGGTCAGGAAGAAACAGTTCGAACTGGACATGGAACAACAGACTGGTTCTAAATAGGAAAAGGAATATGTCAAGGCAGTGTATTGTCACCCTGCTTATTTAACTTATATGCAGAGTACATCATGAGAACACTGGGCTGGAGGAAGCACACGCTGGAATCCAGATTGCTGGGAGAAATATCAAGAATCTCAGATATGCAGATGACACCACCCTTATGGCAGAAAGTGAAGAAGAACTAAAGAGTCTCCTGATGAAAGTGAAAGAGGAGAGTGAAAAAGTTAGCTTAAAGCTCAGCATTCAGAAAACTAAAATCATTGCATCCAGTCTCATCACTTCATGGCAAATAGATGGGAAACATTGGAAACAGCAGCAGACTATTTTGGGGGGCTTGGAAATCACTGCAGGTGATGGCTGCCTCCATGAACTTAAAACATATTTATGACTTGGAAGAAAAGTGATGACCAAACTAGACAGCATATTAAAAAGCCGAGACGTTGCTTTGCAACAAAGATCCATCCAGTCAAGGCTATGGTTTTTCCATATGTCATGGATGGATATGAAAGATGTACTATAAAGAAAGTGACAGCTGAAAATTAGGATGCTTTTGAACTGTGGTGTTGGAGAAGATGCTTGTAGGTCGCTTAGACTACAAGGAGACGCAACCACTCCATCCTAAAGGAAATCAGGTCTGAATATACATTGGAAGGACTAATACTGAACCTGAAACTCCAATACTTTGGCCACTTGATGTGAAGAGCTGACTCACTTGGAAGTTGCTTTGATTTGCCTGTGAGTGTGGGAGCCCTCCCTGGGCAAAGGGCCTCAGGGTCATTGCCACTGAATCACGACCTCCAAGCAAGCGCATTCCAGCTGTGTGACATTCAGGAAGCAGGAGACTGGGAAAACTATCTTCCTTAGAGGAAGGAAAGTCATCCACAGAGAGTGTGTTTTCAGGCCTCTCTTTGCAGCAAGTGTTTTGCTTCTCAGACATCAGAGCTGCAGGCTTGCTCTGAGGGCCTCAATTGCAGAGTCAGGGCTGTGTGTCTCACTGCACTTTCCAAGCATTGCAGACACATTCCTAGGTTGGAGCAGTGCTTCCCATGAGAAAGAAGCCTCGGGAGTGTGTTTGAGCGGGCTGAGTGCCATGCTAGGGTCACCTAGTCGAGGGCACCTTGCACATCCAATGGGCCCCAGGCGAGTAGCTATGGACCGGCCCTTCGGTTGAGATATCCCAAAGCAGGGAACAAAGCCAGCTCTGTCAGAAGGAGGAAAACAGCAATGGGATGGATTTTCAAGCAGTTGCTAAGTCACACCACGTTAGGGCTCCCCGGGAAAGAAATGCGAATTTTGGCCTCCTAGGCCAGTATCCAGATGTGTGCACAGGATATTTTCCCCACAGGATCAAGAATGTTCCAGACAGACCTAAGCTCACTAGCTCTCTCCTGCAGAGGAAATGAAATATTGTTGCTGAACCACGAAAAGATGCTGGGATTCTTGGCTTATGGAGGAGAAGAATTCAATCCAGGGCCCAAGACGAGGCTTGATTGCTCAGAGCTTTTGTGCAATAGAGTTTTATTAAAGTATAAAGGAGATAGAGAAAGCTTCTGACAGAGACATCACAAGGGGCAGAAAACGTACCCCTTGCTAGTGTTAGTAATGGAGTTATATACTCTCCAATAAGTTATGACGAACAAAAGAATGTCTGGAGGTTTGTAAAGACTCACTAGACCTACTCCCATAATTGACATTTTAAGATAACAGGATTAGCCAGAAGGTTTTTTCCAGAGACCGTCCTCAAGAAGGATGCATGATTGTTATATAATCCTAAGGAATGTAGAGGGGAAAACAGTTTGTCCTTTCCTTCCTCCTTGAGAATTCTAGACCCCTCTCTCCTTGGGGACCCTTGAACTTCTTAGAAACCTGCCTTGGCAATGACTCTCTCAGAAACATGATTGAACAGCCGTTTGGAGCTTCCTTTGACTTTCCCTGGGAGGGAGGGAGCCCTCCCTGAGCACAGGGCCTCAGGGGCCATGGCCAATGAAAAAGAATCTCCCAGCAAGTGCTTTTCAGCCCTGTGTGACTCTCAGCCCACAGGAGGCTGAGAAAACTCTCTTCCTTGGAGGAAGGAAAGGCAGCCCAAGAGTGTGTTTTCAGGCCTGTATCTTGCAGCAAGTGTTTGGCTTGTTAGACAGAAGACCTGCAGGCTGTTCCAACAGACTCATTCCAGAATCAGGGCCTTGTGTCTCCCTGCAGTTTCCTGGCCTTGCAAACACATTCCTAGTTGAGAGCAGTCCTGCCCATGGGGACTGCTGCGGGAGTGTGTCTGAGGGGGGCCAGGTGTCATGCTGGGGTCACCTGGTCGAGGGCACCTTGCACCTCCAATGGACCCCAGGCAAGGAGTTGCAGGCCACCACCTTGCTTCTGAAATCCCAAAATGGGGAGCAAAGCTCGCTCTGTCAGAGGGAAGAAAACAGCAACAGGATGGATTTTCAAGCAGTTGCTAGGCTGTACTGCGTTAGGGCTCCAAGGAAGGAAAATGCGAATTTTAGCCCCTACGACTGGTATCCAGGTGGGCTCCCAGGATGATTTCCCCGCAGGATCCAAGAACGTTCCAGACAGACCTGGGCTCACTAGCTCCCTCCTGCAGAGGAAATATGAGAGAACAGCTGTTTGGAGGTTGCTTTGACTTCCCCTGGGAGGGTAGGATCCTCCCTGGGTGCAGGGCTCAGGGGCCATTGCCGCTGGAAATGCCCTCTAAGCCAGACCTTTGCAGCCTTGTATGACTCAGCACGGAGGAGACTGGAAAAGCTCTCTTCCTTGGAGGAAGGAAAGGCAGCCCCAGAGAGTGTGTTTTCACACCTGTATCTTGCAGCAAGTGTTTGGCGTCTCAGACGTCAGACCTCCCAGGCCTGCCTCCAACGGCCTCAGTTCCAGAGTCAGGGCCGTGTGTTTCCCTGGCATTTTCTGAGCCTTGGAACACATTCCTAGGTCAGAACAGTCCTGCCCATGGGGAAGGAGGCTGCGGGAGTGTGTCTGAGGGGGTCGGGTGGCCATGCTGGTGTCCAATAGACCCGGTACTCCATAGACCCCAGGACAACAGCGGTGGGGCTCCCCCTGGCTTCCGAAATGCCAAAGCGAGAAGCAAAGCTAGCTCTATCAGAAGGAAGAAAAGAGCAATCGGATGGATGTTCAGGCTGTTGC
Organism: Capra hircus; assembly: GCF_001704415.2. Classification (NCBI taxonomy): domain Eukaryota; kingdom Metazoa; phylum Chordata; class Mammalia; order Artiodactyla; family Bovidae; genus Capra; species Capra hircus. The sequence continues at coordinate 1,940 of NW_017190427.1, read as the reverse complement.
TGGGCCGCACCACTTCAGGGTCCCCCCCGAGAGGAACAGGCGCCCTGTGGCCCCTAGGTCCGATATGCAGGTTAACACACAGGGTGTGTCCCCATAGGAGCCAAGAATTTTCCTGACAGATCTAGGCTCACTAGAGCTCTCCTACAGGGCAAAAGGGGTAGAACAGACTGTGGATGTGACTCTGCCTTTCCCAGCGAGCATGGGGCCCTCCTACGGCCCCGGGCTCCAGGGAAAATTGTCCCTGAAAAATGACCTCCAAGAAGCGCTTTTCCAGCAGGCTGGGATGCAGAGTTCACAGGATGCGGGGAAAGTGATCGTCCTTCAGGGAAGAAGAGGCAGCCACCCAGTGTGTGTTTGCAAGCCTGTATTTGGAAGAAACTGGTTAGCTCCTTCAAGGGGAGACCTCCAGGTCTGCTCAGAGGACCGAAATTCCAGAGGCAGCACCATGCATCTCCCCTGTCCTTTCTGAGCCTTGGAAAGACATTCCTAGCTTATAGCGGTATTGCTCATGAAGAAGCAGGATGCAGGAATGTGTCAGACATGACTGGGTGCCTTCCTGGGTTCAGCTCCGTGAGGGGCATTTCCACTCAGAGTAGGTCCCATGCCTCCTTGGGGAGGAAGTGGGGCCCGCTTGCCTCCAAATTGCCAAAGGCTGGAACAAAGCTAGTTCTATCAGAGGTAAGAAAAGAGCAATTGGATGGATGTGGAAGCTGTTGCTGGGCCGCACTGCTTCAGGCCCCCACCCCTCCGCCCCCGAGAGAAACAGGCGCCCTGTGGCCCCTAGGTCCTGGATGCAGTTTCACACATAGAATGTGTCCCCATAGGAGCCAAGAATTTTCCTGACAGACCTAGGCTCACTAGAGCTCTCCTACAGAGCAAAGGGGATGGGACAGATGTGTGGCTGTGGCTCTGCCTTTCCCTGGGAGTGTGGAGCCGCTCCCTATGGCCCCGGGCTCCAGGGGAAATTGCCCCTGAATAATGACCTCCAAGAAGCGCTTTTCCAACTGGCTGAGACGTGGAGTTCTCAGGATGCAGGGAAAGCGAGTGTCCTTCGGGGAAGCAAAGGCAGTCACCTGTTATCATGACTTACTAGAATAGTAGGTACCTTCTCCGGTTGGGCAGAGGCCTTCCCTACCTGATCTGAAAAAGAAAATGAAGTAGCTCGCTGATTTGAGAAATAATTCCCAGACTTGGGTTTCCAACCAGTATAGAATCCGACAATGGCCCTGTCTTTGTAGCCGCGTTAATTAACAGGTATGTGAAGCTCTAAATATCAGTGGAAATTACATACAGCATATAGGCCCAGTGTTCTGGAATGGTGGAAAGAAACAACCAAACTCTTGAAGAGACACTTTCAAAATGGATCATAGAGACTGACTGTACATGGATGGGCTTGCTTCCGGCAGACTTACTCATATTACGGGTAACCGCACGTTCCCACAGTTGTTGTCCTTATGAAATTTTCTATGGGAGACCCCCTCCCACAGTGAGGCAGGTGTTAGCAGATTTGCCACAAGTAAGGGGGTGGGATTTCACAGCAGATGGAACAATTAGGTAAGGTAATAAATCAGGTAACTAAGTTTGTATAAAAAGAATATCATTCCCCCTTGAGGAACAGATTCATGAATTTGTGCTCAGTGATCAGGTGTGGCTCAATGACTGGAAACACAATTCCTTGGCCTGACATCGGAAAGGTCCTTATACTGTTGTTTTAGCCACAATTCTGAAAGAGATGGGAATACCAGACCACCTAACCTGCCTCTTGAGAAATCTGGATGAAGGTCAGGAAGCAACAGTTAGAGCAGGACATGGAACAACAGACTGGTTCCAAAAAGGAAAAGGAGTATGTCAAGGCTGTATATTGTCACCCTGTTTATTTAACTTATATGCAGAGTACATCATGAAACATGCTGGGATGGAAGATACATGAACTGGAATCA
>NW_017190426.1:0-11293 GCF_001704415.2 Capra hircus | reverse complement strand
TGCTCCCCGGCCACACTGCCAACCAACCCTACAGAAGCCAGATCTTCCTCTGCCTCCACCCTACCCCCTCTGTCCCTGAGGAGCACCACGCAACTGGGCAAAGTCCTGGAGCCTGGGTACCTGGGCAGCAGTGGCCAGTGGGACATGATGAGGCTCAGAAAAGGAGCATATCCAGGGACCTATCCTCAGGCTCCTCAAGTACCAGCTTCACTCCAAGCCCACAGGTAAACACAAACCCAAGTAGGTCAGCCTGTGAAATGAGTCTCATTTAGGATCCACCCCTTTCCTACCTGGAGAAGGCAACAGCGACCCACTCCATTACTCTTGCCTGGAAAATCCCATGGATGGAGCAGCCTGGTGGGCTGTTGTCCATGGGTTGCTGCTGGAGTGGACACGACTGAGCGACTTCACTTTCACTTTTCACTTTCATGCATTGGAGAAGGAAATGGCAACCCACTCCAGTGTTCTTGCCTGGAGAATCCCAGGGACGGGGGGGAGCCTGGTGGGCTGCGGTCTCTGGGGTCACACAGAGTCGGACACGACTAAAGCGACTTAGCAGTAGCAGAAGCAGCCTTTCCTATCTGGGCAGCATTTTGCATGTCTCCTCTAGTCCCTGCTCACAGAGTAGGAATAAAGGAAACGGCCCTGGCAGTGCTGAGTCCTTCCAAGCACATCCTTCATTCGCCCCACCCTGGCCTCAGGGTGAAGCAGGGGTGTGAGAGAGTCAGTGACCTATGTTCTCTCACACTCGTGCCCTTCTCAGTCCCTGCTCCCTGGTCCCATCCCAGCCCACTCTCAGACCCTTCCAGAATGCCCGTGCCAACATTCACAGAACATTCTTCCATCATCAGGAGTTATTACAGAAAGAGGAGTTATTTCTACACAGATCCTCACCCATAAACATATCCTGTGTACAAACCCAATTCAAACTCTCCTCTGATTCCTAGCTCCTTGGTCTCCACTTGCTGGAGAGGTGCAGCCACACAGGTTAATGCTGGGATGCGCCCAGTTCCAAGAGAAGAGAACTGGGATTCTCAGAAATAGGCTGCGTCCAGGCAAAATGAAGCATTTGCTGCAATCACATGTTTATTAGCACCCTGGACATTAGCACCACTCCCACTGCTCTTCCTAAATTTTTCTTTTTGTTCTTGGGGTGTTTTTTCCTCCTCTGTTATCAGTCTTCATATCCCTGGATCAGTGCAGACTCTTCTTTCCGTATAAAAAGAATTTGAGGGATTTCTTCAGTACCAGTCGTTAACCATGTCAACTCATCCTGACTTTTATCTTGGGCCTTCCCTCTAAGAGGGGCATAAGGGCTTTCTCCCTCACTAAAGGATATTTGGTCACGCATCAATAGAAGGAAAGGTATTAGGGTATAGAATGATAGGAAGGCCTCACTCTAAATCACACTCAAGAGGTGGTCACACCTTTCCAGGTACTAGGCTAACATCCACAACCTTCAATTACTTTCCTAAAACATGTGAAGTCCCTTACACTTACCAGTTATCCTGATAACTGTACATGTATTACAGCTCCCTTACACATACCCCTGTAGGGGAGGATGCCCACGAGGTTGCTTAGGCCGAAGGGGCTGTCCTGTGTTTGATGCCAGTATACTCTTCAAGCAAGCTCACCTAAACTTCTGGATGTCTGAATGAGAGAGGATGGTGATATTTAGGGAGTTTGCTGGCCAAGCCCCACCCCCCCACATGTGACCAGGACGCTCATCTCTACCTCCTCCTGTCCTCGTGGGTGGCGACAGAGGCTGACCTGCTAGAGGAGCATCTTGGTGAAATCTGGAACCTGTGCCAGTGCCTGGAGGAGTCCATCTGCATTAATGACTGCCTGTGGGAACAGCTGGAACACAGGCTCAGTTTCACTGCCTGCAGAAGCTTTTGAAGAGGCCCAGGGCCTCCTATTTCTGGTCTATTTAGGGAGAATCTGGAGTTGCCCTTGGGAAGAACTTTGCAGATTTCACAGCACTGTGGTCTGCTTTCCTCCACTTGCTTCTTACAGCCAGCAACGCAGGGACAAGGACCATTCCCCTCCTTTGTGGTGGTATCTGAGTGCAGAGAGTAACTCTCCTCACTGCAGATCAAACCAGGTCTGGTCCCAGAATCCTGACGTCTCACCCATCCGAAATCTGCTCATTCGCTGCCTGCTGACTACTGTGCCCTGGTCCTGTGATTGGCACGTGCTGGAGCCAGGTCTACAGGGCCTCCCCCAGCCACTCACTGAGGTGGCCTTCCTGCCCACACTCTCCCCCAGGCTGCTGACACTGGGAGGCCAGACCTTTCACATGCCCTTATCTTGCCAAAACTGAAGGAGCAGCACCAACTTAGGATTAGGGCCTCCTGAACAGCTCACCCAGGGCACAGAAAATGCATGCAAAGAGCCCCATGCAGAGGAGACACAGGAAAGCCAGGTGTTCAGCCCAGCAGACTTTGTGCCACCAGGATGTGAGCCTCAGAGTTTTCTGCTGAGTTGGGACAGTGTCTTTGGAGACAGAGAATGAACAAACAGAGATCCTCTGTTACCCAAATGTGTAACTTACCTGCTTGCACTTCTCAGGAGAGGATCTACCTCTAAATCCTACAGTCCAGGCCTGGAGTCCACACCTCAGCTCTCCAATGCAAGCAAAGTCCTTAGGGAAGAAAACCAGCTTCAGCTCAGTCACATTTTCAGGGCCAGGAGGGCATTTCTAGATCCATTTCCTCCCTGGCCGCACCAATCACCAATCAGAGAATCAAAGAAAGAAGGTGGAGAGAACAGAGCTGCTCAGACCCACCAACCCAAGCTCCATAGCATTTCTCATTCTTTAAAGGACTACTTTCTAACAATCCCCAACCATGGGCCCTCAGACCTAGGCTCCAGAGAGGAGGAGCTTTAGGAAATCCACCACTTCTGTGCAACCCACTTGCAGATATTCAGTCATTAGCTATCAAACTGGACCCCAGTCAGTGCCTATCCTACCTCCCCATTGCGGGGACTGCCCATGAAGGGTTAAGTCTTGGGAGCTGCTCGGCATTATGCAGAGCCTTAGGCACGTTCCTAAGCTCCCTGTCCTGCCCCCCTGAAGAATTTACTACCCTTAAGGCTCCGGGACGTCTAGTTCTTGCAACATTTCATAGAAGATAGATTAGCTTATTGTTAGAAGATAGATTATCTTATTGTGATGTACACAACGGTAAGGGTCTTGTGATTGTGTTTGGAGATTAATAACAACCTTGTGAATGTCAGAAGTCACGTACTTTATCCTATATATACTGCAGCACAATAAAGAAAGGTATCAGCCATTTTGGTCTGATCCTCTCAACCCCATCTTTTGTCTCTCTCTTATTTTTCTTAGCGGGGACGCTCCGTTCTCTCCCTGTGCAGGTGCGACTCTTGCTTGTGCTGGCCGCGGCAGGTGGCGCCCAACGTGGGGCTCGATTTCGACAGTTTTCCTCGCCACTACTCTTATTAGCTAAAAAGAGTGAGTATATACGTATACAAGTGAATTTAAATTGAGGAGGAGTAGTAAGGTATATAGTTGAGAGTATAAATATGGGACAGACGCATAGTCGTCAATTGTTTGTACATATGTTATCTGTAATGTTGAAACATCGGGAAATTACTGTTTCCAAACCTAAATTAATCAATTTTTTTTCATTTATTGAGGAAGTTTGCCCTTGGTTCCCCAGAGAAGGTACAGTAAATTTAGAAACATGGAAAAAGGTAGGGGAACAAATTCGGGCTCATTATACTCTACATGGCCCTGAAAAGGTCCCTGTTGAAACTTTATCCTTTTGGACACTAATTCGTGATTGTCTGGACTTTGATAATGATAAATTAAAACGTTTAGAAAAATTTACTGAAACAGGAAGAAAATCCTCTACATGTTCCTGATCCGGAACCCAGGTATGCTGTTCCCAAGGGAGTTGAAGGCGACCCTCCGTTTTCTAAATTATCGCGTCCTTCAGATAATGATGATTCACTTTCATCCACAGATGAGGCGGAATTAGACGAAGAAGCTGCTAAATACCATCAAGAAGATTGGGGTTTTTTAGCACAAGAAAAGGGGGCGTCAACATCTAAAGATGATTTGGTTGAATGTTTAAAAAACCTCACTGTTGCTTTACAGAGTTCAGGAATTAAGCTTCCCATTAGCAACTCTAAATCTCCTTCTGCTCCGCCTCTTCCCCCTGCCTATGCTCCTTCCGTTTATAGCAGGTCTCGATCCCCCTCCGGGGCCTCCTCCTCCTCCTCCATCTGAGATTATGTCTCCGCTGCAAAAGGCATTGAAACAAGCACAACGACTTGGTGAGGTCGTCTCCGATTTTTCTTGCTTTTCCTGTCTTTGAAAATAACAACCAGCGTTTTTATGAAGCGCTGCCTTTCAAACAATTAAAAGAGTTAAAGATTGCTTGCTCACAATACGGTCCTACCGCTCCATTCACTATTGCTATGATAAAAAAATTTGGGTACTCAAAATCTACCCCCAAATGATTGGAAACAAATAGCTAGGGCCTGTCTTTCGGGGGAGATTATTTACTATGGAAATCTGAATATGCTGAACAGTGTGCTCGTATAGCCGATGTCAATCGCAACAAGGTATACAGACTTCCTACGAAATGTTGACTGGTGAAGGCGCTTTCCAGGCTACTAATACTCAACTTAACTTCTTACCTGGTGCATATGCACAAATATCAAATGCAGCTCGACAGGCATGGAAAAAACTTCCTAGCTCTAGTATTAAGACAGAAGATCTCTCAAAAGTCCGACAGGGACCTGATGAGCCTTATCAGGATTTCGTGCACGGCTCTTAGATGCTATAGGTAAGATAATGTCAGATAAAAAGGCTGGGATAGTATTCGCAAAACAATTGGCTTTTAAAAACGCTAATCTGCCTGTCAAGCTGCTTTACGACCTTATAGAAAAAAGGGAGATCTGTCTGATTTTATTCGCATTTGTGCTGATATTGGACCCTCCTACATGCAAGGTATTGCTATGGCAGCGGCATTACAAGGAAAAAGCATTAAAGAGGTACTTTTTCAGCAACAAGCCAAGAACAAAAAAGGATATCAAAAGTCAGGTAATTCGGGTTGCTTTGTTTGTGGTCAACCTGGCCATCGGGCTGCAGTGTGCCCTCAAAAAAAAACCCTGCTAACACTCCTAATTTATGCCCACGATGTAAAAAGGGGAAGCATTGGGCCCGGGGATGTCGTTCTAAAACGGATGTTCAAGGTAATCCTTTACCCCCCGGTTTCGGAAACTGGGTGAGGGGCCAGCCCCTGGCCCCAAAACAATGTTATGGGGCAACACTGCAGGTTCCAAAAGAACCATTGCAGACCTCTGTCGAGCCACAAGAGGCAGCGCAGGATTGGACCTCTGTGCCACCTCCTACACAGTATTAACACCCGAGATGGGGGTTCAAACCCTTGCCACAGGAGTGTTTGGGCCTTTACCTCCAGGAACTGCTGGACTGCTTTTGGGGCGCAGCAGTGCGTCTTTAAAAGAAATACTTATTCATCCTGGTGTGATTGACTCTGATTATACAGGAGAGATAAAAATATTAGCCTCCGCTCCTAACAAAATTATTGTGATTAATGCAGGACAACGTATAGCTCAACTTCTTTTAGTTCCATTAGTTATACAAGGAAAAACAATTAACCGAGATCGTCAAGAAAGAGGCTTCGGGTCCTCTGACGCCTATTGGGTGCAAAATGTTACCGAGGCACGACCAGAACTTGAGCTACGCATTGATGGTAAGCTTTTCCGCGGAGTGCTTGATACAGGGGCCGATATTAGCGTTATTTCTGAAAAATACTGGCCTACTACATGGCCTAAACAAATAGCTATTTCCACTCTTCAGGGTATTGGCCAAACTACCAATCCAGAACAAAGTTCGTCCCTTCTTACTTGGAGGATAAAGATGGCCATACAGGCCAATTTAACCTTATATTCTGCCCCATCTTCCAGTTAATCTATGGGGGCGTGATATATTAAGCAAAATGGGTGTTTATTTATATAGTCCTTCACCCACCGTAACAGAATTGATGTTGGATCAGGGCTTACTCCCAAACCAAGGTTTGGGTAAACAACATCAAGGCATCATTTTACCCCTTGATTTAAAATCTAATCAAAGTCAAAAGGGCTTGGGGTGTTTTCCCTAGGGACCTCTGATTCTCCTGTGACACATGCCGATCCTATTGATTGGAAATCTGAGGAACCGGTATGGGTCGATCAGTGGCCCCTAACACAAGAGAAACTTTCTGCCGCACAACAGCTGGTGCAGGAACAGCTGAGACTTGGGCATATTGAACCCTCTACCTCTGCGTGGAATTCCCAATTTTTGTTATTAAAAAGAAGTCGGAAAATGGAGATTGCTACAAGACCTTCGTAAGGTAAATGAAACGATGATGCATATGGGAGCCCTACAACCTGGGTTGCCCACTCCTTCCGCTATACCTGACAAATCCTATATCATTATTATAGATTTAAAAGATTGTTTTTACACTATTCCTCTTGCACCTCAAGATTGTAAAAGATTTGCCTTTAGTTTGCCCTCTGTTAATTTTAAAGAACCTATGCAACGCTATCAATGGAGAGTCCTCCCACAAGGAATGACTAATAGCCCTACGTTATGTCAAAAATTTGTTGCTACAGCATTAGCTCCCATTCGTCAACGCTTTCCTCAGTTATATTTAGTTCATTATATGGATGATATATTACTAGCTCATGCTGATGAACATCTATTGTATCAAGCTTTTTCTATTCTAAAAAACACTTGAGTCTTAATGGTCTTGTCATAGCTGATGAAAAAATTCAAACTCATTTTCCCTATAATTATTTGGGTTCTCCTTATATCCTCGCGTTTATAATACCCAATTAGTAAAATTACAGACTGACCATTTAAAAACTCTAAATGATTTTCAAAAACTTCTAGGAGACATTAATTGGATACGCCCTTATTTAAAACTACCCACTTATACCTTGCAGCCTTTATTTGATATCCTTAAAGGTGACTCTGACCCTGCGTCACCCCGAACACTTTCTTTAGAAGGACGATCAGCCTTACAATCAATAGAAGAAGCTATTAGACAACAACAGATTACTTATTGTGATTACCAACGATCATGGGGTTTGTATATACTTCCTACCCCTCGAGCACCCACAGGGGTTCTTTATCAAGATAAACCTTTGCGATGGATATATCTATCTGCTACTCCAACTAAACATCTGCTCCCTTACTATGAGCTTGTTGCAAAAATTGTAGCAAAAGGACGTCATGAGGCCATCCAATATTTTGGTATAGAACCCCCTTTCATTTGTATTCCTTATGCTTTAGAACAACAAGATTGGCTTTTTAAATTTTCAGATAATTGGTCTATAGCTTTTGCAAACTACCCGGGACGGATTACTCATCATTATCCTTCTGATAAATTGTTACAATTTGCTAGCTTTCATGCCTTTATTTTTCCAAAAATAGTTCGCCGACAACCCATTCCTGAAGCGACACTTATATTTACAGATGGATCTTCTAATGGTACTGCAGCTTTAATTATTAACCATCAAACTTATTATGCACATACCAGTTTCTCTTCTGCCCAGGTTGTGGAATTATTTGCAGTCCATCAAGCATTGCTAACTGTATCCACTTCCTTCAATTTATTTACAGACAGCTCCTATGTGGTCGGTGCCCTACAGATGATTGAAACTGTTCCAATTATCGGCACAACCTCTCCTGAAGTTCTTAACTTATTTAAATTAATTCAACAGGCCCTCCACCGTCGTCAATACCCGTGTTTCTTTGGGCATATTCGTGCGCATTCCACCCTTCCTGGTGCCCTGTACAAGGCAATCACACTGCGGACGTTCTTACTAAACAAGTGTTTTTTCAATCAGCTATCGATGCAGCCAAAAAATCTCATAACTTACATCATCAAAATAGTCATTCTTTACGGTTACAATTTAAGATTTCCCGTGAAGCTGCACGACAAATCGTAAAATCTTGCTCTACCTGTCCTCAATTCTTTGTTCTCCCTCAATATGGTATCAACCCTCGAGGTTTACGCCCTAATCATCTCTGGCAAACAGATGTCACTCACATTCCTCAATTTGGGCGTCTTAAATATGTTCATGTCTCCATCGACACTTTTCATTTTCTCATGGCCTCCCTTCATACTGGAGAATCACTCGTCACTGTATTCAACATTTGCTCTTTTGCTTCTCTATTTCAGGAATCCCACACACCCTTAAAACAGATAATGGACCCGGTTATACTAGCCGTTCTTTTCAACGTTTTTGTCTTTCCTTCCAAATCCATCATAAAACAGGAATTCCCTATAACCCACAGGGACAAGGTATTGTGGAACGAGCCCATCAGCGTCTCAAACATCAACTATTAAAACAAAAAAAGGGGAATGACTTGTATAGCCCCTCACGCATAATGCCTTGAATCATGCTCTTTATGTTCTAAACTTTTTAACTTTAGACGCAGAAGGCAATTCAGCAGCCCAACGTTTTTGGGGAGAACAGTCCTCATGCAAAAAACCACTCGTACGATGGAAAGATCCACTTACCAATCTGTGGTATGGGCCAGACCCTGTATTAATATGGGGACGCGGGCATGTTTGTGTTTTTCCACAGGATGCCGAAGCGCCGCGCTGGATCCCGGAGAGGCTGGTACGCGCGCGGAGGAACTCCCTGACACATCAAATGCACCACATGACACTGAGCGAGCCCACGAGTGAGCTGCCTACCCAAAGGCAGATTGAGGCGTTGATGCGATATGCTCAGAATGAGGCTCATGTACAACCTCCGGTGACGCCTACCAATATACTGATCATGTTATTATTATTGTTACAGCGGATACAAAACGGGGCGGCTGCGGCTTTTTGGGCATACATTCCCGATCCACCTACGATTCAATCATTAGGATGGGATAAAGAAGTAGTACCTGTCTATGTCAATGATACAAGTCTTTTGGGAGGAAAATCAGATATTCATATTTCTCCCCAGCAAGCTAATATCTCTTTTTATGGTCTTACTACACAATATCCTATGTGCTTTTCTTATCAATCACAACATCCTCACTGTATACAGGTGTCAGCTGATATATCTTATCCTCGAGTGACTATTTCTGGCATTGATGAAAAAACCGGAAAAAGATCGTACCGTGACGGAACCGGACCTCTCGACATTCCGTTTTGCGACAAACATCTAAGCATCGGCATAGGAATAGACACTCCTTGGACTTTATGTCGAGCCCGGGTTGCGTCAGTGTACAACATCAACAACGCCGATGCCACCTTTTATGGGATTGGGCACCTGGGGGAACACCTGATTTCCCTGAATATCGAGGACAGCATCCACCCATTTTCTCTGTAAACACTGCTCAAGTATATCAAACAGAACTGTGGAAACTTTTGGCTGCTTTTGGTCATGGCAATAGTCTATATTTACAACCCAATATTAGTGGGAGTAAATATGGTAATGTAGGAGTTACAGGGTTTTTATATCCCAGAGCTTGTGTCCCTTATCCATTCATGCTGATACAAGGCCATGTGGAAATAACACTGTCATTGAATATTTATCATTTAAATTGTTCTAATTGCATACTTACCAATTGCATAAGAGGTGTTGCCAAAAGGAGAACAAGTTATAATAGTAAAACAACCTGCTTTTGTAATGTTACCTGTTGAAATAACTGAAGCTTGGTATGACGAGACTGCTTTAGAATTGCTACAGCATTAACACGGCTCTTAGCCGCACTGAAAGAAGTGTGAGCCTGATTGTTCTGGGTATAGTATCTTTAATCACCCTTATAGCAAATGCTGTCACCGCTTCTGTATCTTTAGCACAATCCATTCAAGCTGCTCATACTGTAGATTCCTTGTCATATAATGTTACTAAAGTAATGGGAACACAAGAAGATATAGATAGAAAAATAGAAGATAGACTATCAGCTTTATATGATGTGGTTAGAGTTCTAGGAGAACAAGTTCAGAGCATTAGTTTCCAATGAAAATCCAATGTCATGCTAATTATAAGTGGATTTGTGTTACAAAAAAGGCTTATAATGCATCTGATTTCCCGTGGGATAAGGTGAAAAAACATCTACAAGGAGTATGGTTTTAATACTAATGTTTCTCTAGATCTATTGCAATTGCATAATGAAATTCTTAATATTGAAAATTCTCCAAAAGCTACTTTGAATATAGCTGATACTGTTGATAATTTTTTACAAAATTTATTTTCTAACTTCCCTAGCCTTCATTCACTGTGGCGTAGCATAATTGCTGTGGGCGCGGTTCTGACTGTTGTGCTTATATTGATTTGTTTAGCTCCTTGCCTTATTCGTAGCATTGTTAAAGAATTTTTACATATGAGAGTTCTGATACATAAAAACATGTTGCAAACCGACATCTTATGGAGCTTTTAAAAAAATAAAGAGAGGGGAGCTGCGGGGGACTGCCCGTGAAGGGTTAAGTCTTGGGAGCTGCTCGGCGTTATGCAGAGCCTTAGGCACGTTCCTAAGCTCCCTGTCCCGCCCCCCTGAAGAATTTACTACCCTTAAGGCTCCGGGACGTCTAGTTCTTGCAACATTTCATAGAAGATAGATTAGCTTATTGATAGAAGATAGATTATCTTATTGTGATCTGTACACAACGGTAAGGGTCTTGTGATTGTATTTGGAGATTAATAAACCTTGTGAATGTCAGAAGTCACGTACTTTATCCTATATATACTGCAGCACAATAAAGAAAGGCATCAGCCATTTTGGTCTGATCCTCTCAACCCCATCTTTTGTCTCTCTCTTATTTTTCTTAGCGGGGACGCTCCGTTCTCTCCCCCTGTGCAGGTGCGACTCTTGCTTGTGCTGGCCGCGGCACCCCATAACTCACAGCTAGTTTCAATCCAGGAAAGGGAGAACATGAGACCTACACACCTTCTTGGGTTTCTCCAAAATTTGCTGAATCTCCCTGTGTCCCTCCCATGCTGAAATGCTGGCCCCATACCTCCTTCCTACTTGTACACTGGGGCCTACCATGCAGGCCTGCAAGCCTTGTAATTCCCCAGCTGAAACACCAAGAAAAACAGCCCATAGACAGTGACAGACACAACAACCGTTCAGTGGATATAGAATCTTACAAATCCTAAACAAAGGGTCCTGGAGTGACACACCATAGTGTTCACACATGGCAGGAAAAGGCAAGGATCTTCACTACTGGGGGCGGGGGAGGGGACAGACTTGAGAGGAGACTACAACTTATAGGGACCATTGATGTCTGATTGGCTCCCCCGTCAC
>NW_017190425.1:0-11294 GCF_001704415.2 Capra hircus | reverse complement strand
AATCAGTCCTCGTCTCGAGTGGGGGCATGCGCATGCCCTTCGAGCTGTAGCAGCAGTGTCATGCTTCCCGTCGCGTGGATCAATGGATCTGTGGCTTTTCCTCTAGGCTTTTCCTAGAGGCTTTCCACGAGGCTTTCCCACAGGGGCTGTCCCCGTGCCACCGTGGTGTGAGGCGATCCTCGGCATGAAAGTTTAGGCACTCTGTAAAACAAGATCCTCTGGAATGGACTGAGACATCTGGGGACGCTTGAAATGGTGGGCACGACCATGGAGTTCCTCTCTCCTTCCTGTGGAGAGCGCCTCCACCTGAGATGCGACGGGAATGCCGGAAGTTCTTTCCCGACCAAGCAGGGAAAGGATCCCATCTTCTAGCTAGGAGGATGAAACGGGGCTACTCTGGATGTGGGCAGGACCTCGTGTTTCCTCTCGAGTGAGATGGGAATGTCGGGACTTCTTGAGTTGCAGCAAGGGTGTGAAGGACCCTTTGGAAGTTCCAGAGATTAGATGTATTAGCCTCGAGACACCTCATTGGAAATGGCCTCATCTCGCCTGGAGGGGAGAACCTCCTGGATTTCTCGAGTTGCGGCAGGTGCTCCCGACTTACGACGGGGACGTCAGGGACCCGCTCTGGTGGCTTCATCTAAGGCCAGTCCCCATGCCAGATGCTGGGGGGCTTCTCTTGATAACTCTCCTGTTGATGCCCGGCCGAAAACTTGTGTGGTTCGGGGCGGAACCTGAGGTTTCCTCTGCAGTGCTGACATGGATATTGGGTTCTTCTGGAGTCTCCCCTGGAGAGTCAATCTCCTCTCAAGTGAGGGCACGCACGTGTGCTTTCCTCCCGAGCTGTAGCAGCAGGGTCACGCTTCCCGTCGTGTGGATCAAGGGATCTGTGGCTTTCCCTGGAGGCTTTCCCACGAGGCTTTCTCACAGGGCTTTCCCTCGTGCCACCGTGGTGTGAGTTGATCCTCAGCGTGAAAGTCGAGGCAGTGCAGGAAAAAACAGGTTCCTCTGGATTGGACTGATGCTGGGAGCCAGTATGAGGACTCCCGTCCGTGATAACGTCATGAGGAAGAAAGCTGACATAGCATGTGGTGTTCAGACTTCAGGGACCCCTCTGGAAGTTCCTACGCACATACCCCAACAAAAATCTGCCGGCTTTTTTGCTCTGCTTTTCCACTCTTCTGACATTTTCTGGAAAAGTCAATTCAGGGCTTTAGTCTTCAGCATTTGAAAGAGTGTTTCAATCCAAAAACCCCTCTGAATGCTTTCTAGCCTGCCTGCAGGACTCGTACAGCTGGGCATGTGATTGTTTGAGGCCTCCTTTCCCCAGGAGGCACAGGAAGCTTAAAGCATCCTAGGAATGTAGGGGCATCCGAGGAGTCAAAATCTTTATAATAGGACTGATTAAAAGTTTCATTTTTTGGGTCAATGCTTGCTGCTAAATTTTCATATCCTTTATTTTTAGATAGAGTTGGGTATATTAAAAAACAAGTAGTAGACCTGTATTAGGAACATTAGATCTTTGAGTTAAGTACCTTCTTTGTTATAACCCACTGCACCTTTGTTTTATAGAGATGTAACTTTAATGCTTTAAGGAAATGCAGATTAAAGAAAAACACTTCAGAGGAAAAAAATTAACATTCATTAAGGAAGAGAGCCAAAAAGTTGTTTAACAAGCCTCTTGGCCAGAAGATAATGTAAATCACCAGAGACCTTTTGTATACAAAATGATGTACAGAAAGAGTCTGGGGTGCAAACGCTACATAATTTTGTGTTACCCATTGAACTCCATGTTTTATCAAAAGTATAAAAGGCTTTATGAACAATAAAGGATGGGGCCAGTTTCTCGGACCAGTTTCTCGAACTAGTCTCTCGGCCTGGTTTCTTGAGACTCAGGCTCCCCCCGTGTCTTTTTTCTCTCTTTCTTCTTCTCTCCCTTTCCTTCTCTCTGCTTTTTACTTTACTTCAGGCTGAATCTCCACCAGGGCGCGGGAGGCTCGCCAGGTCTACTTACTTGCCTGGCTGTTAAGACCTGCACGAAAGGGAGCTTAAGGTGAGGCACCGTTAGATATTCAAGCAGGGGCTGGTGGCCCAACGTAGATGGTGAAAATTCTTTGTCTGGAATTTTATTGGCCTTCCACGTAAACCAAGATATTCAGCCCTTTTTCCTCCAGTTAATCTTCTTACTACACTATAATTTCTTAATCTAATCTTACATTAATAAATAAAAAAGACTTTCCACGACAACGCCGTCCATCCGTCGAATTCCCTGGATCCAGCGGGGCTGGACCCCGGCAGACTGAGATACCTGGGGAATCTTGGAATGGTGGCATGACCCTGGAGTTCCTCCGCCTTTCCTGTGGAGAGCGCCTCCTCATGAGATGCGACGGGAACACCGGGAATTCTTTCCCGAACATGCAGGGAAAGGATACCTGACCTCGAGGTATGAGGCGGAAACGGGGCTCCTCTGGATGTGGGCGGGATTCTCGTGCTTCCTCTCGAGTGGAGTCAGGTTATGTCGGGGAACTTCTTGAGTTGCAGCAAGGGTGTGAAGGACCCTTTGGAAGTTCCAGATGTTAGGTATGGTTAGCCTCGAGACGCCTCAGAGGAAAAGGGCCTCATCTCGCCTGGAGGGGAGAACGTCCTGGATTTTCTCGAGTTGCGGCAGGTGCTCTTGACTTACTACGGGGACCTCAGGGAACCGCTCTGGTGGCCTCAGGAAAGGCCAGTCCCCATGCGAGTTGCTCGGGGCCTCTCGGGATTCCTCTCCCGTCGATGCCGGGGCCTAAGACCCTGTGTGGAGTCGGTGCCGGAACCTGAGGTTTCCTCTCCAGTGCTGACATGGATCTTGGGGTTCTTCTGAAGTCCCCAGGGGAGTTAGTCGTCGTCTTGTGTGGGGGCATGAACGTGCGCTTTCCTCCCGAGCTGTAGCAGCAGTGCAACGCTTCCCTTCGCGTGGATCAAGGGATCTGTGGCTTTCCTCGTGGCTTTCCCACGAGGCTTTCCCACAGTGCTGTCCCACGTGCCATCGTGGTGTGAGTCGATCCTCGGCTAGAAATTCGAGGCAGTGCAGGGAAATCAGGTTTCCCTGAAATGGACTAAGACATCTGGGGGACTCTGGGAATGGTGGCACGACCCTGGAGTTCCTCTCGCCTTTCCTGTGGAGAGCACTTCCTCTTGAGATGCGACAGGAACGCCCGGAATTCTTTCCCGACCACGCAGGGAAAGGATCCCTCCTCTCGAGCTAGGAGGCGGAAACGGGGCTCCTCTGGATGTGGGCGGGTCTCTGGTGCTTCCTCTCGAGTGGAGACGGGTATGTCGGGGAACTTCTTGAGTTGCAAGCAAGGGTGTGAAGGGTCCTTTGCAAGTTCCAAAGGTTAGGTGTGATTAGCCTCGAGACGCCTCAGCGGAAATGGGCCTCATCTCGCCTGGAGGGTAAAACCTCCTGGATGTTCTCAAGTTGCGGCAGGTGCCTCTCGACTTACGACGGGGACCTCAGGGACCCGCTCTGGTGGCCTCAGGAAAGGCCAGTCCCCAAGCGAGTTGCTCGGGGCCTCTCGGGATTCTTCTCCCGTAGATGCCGGGGCCTAAAACCTTGTGTGGAGACGGTGCCGGAACCTGAGGATTCCTCTCCCAGTGCTGACATGGATCTTGGGGTATTTCTGGAGTCTCCCCAGGGGAGTCAGTCCTCGTCTCGAGTGGGGGCATGCACGTGCGCTTTCCTCCCCGAGCTGTAGCAGCAGTGTCATGCTTCCCTTCGCCTGGATCAAGGGATCTGTGCCTTTCCCTTGAGGCTCTCCCACGAGGCTTTCCCAGAAGGCTTTCTCACAGGGCTGTCCCACGTGCCACCGTGGTGTGAGTCGATCCTCGCTTGAAAGTCGCGGCAATCGAGGGAAAACAGATTTCCCTGGAATGGACTTAGACATCTGCGAGACTCTGGGAATGGTGGCAAGACCCGGGGAGTTCCTCTCGCCTTCCAGTGGAGAGCGCCTCCTCTTGAGATGCGACGGGAATGCCGGGAATTCTTTCCCGACCACGCAGGGAAAGGATCCCTCCTCTCGAGCTAGGAAGCGGAAACGGGGCTCCTCTGGATGTGGGCGGGCTCTCGTGCTTACTCTGGAGTAGAGACGGGAATGTCGGGGAACTTCTTGAGTGGCAGCAAGGGTGTGAAGGACGCTTTGGAAGTTCCAGAGGTTAGGTGTGATTAGCCTCGAGACGCCTCAGCGGAAATGGGCCTCATCTCGCGCTGGAGGGGACAACCTCCTGGATTGTTTCTAGTTGCGGCAGGTCCTCTCATCTTACGACGGAGACCTCAGGGACCCGCTCTGGTGGCCTCAGGAAAGGCCAGTCCCCATGCGAGTTGCTCGGGGGCCTCTCGGATTTCTCTGCCGTTCATGCCGGGGCTTAAGACCTTGTGTGGAGTCGGAGCCGGAACGTGAGGATTACTCTTCAGTGCTGACATGGATCTTGGGGTACCTCCGGAGTCTCCCCAGGGGAGTCAGTCCTCGTCTCAAGTAGGGGCATGCACGTGTGCTTTCCTCCCGAATTGCAGCAGCAGTGTCACGCTTCCCTTCCCGAGGATCAAGGATCAGTGGCTTTCCCTCGGGGCTTTCCCATGAGGCTTTCACACGAGGCTTTCCCACAGGGCTGTCCCACGTGCCACCGTGGTGTGAGTCGATCCTCGGCTTGAAAGTCGAGGCAGTGCAGGGAAAACAGGTTTCCCTGGAATGGACTGAGACATCTGGGGGACTCTGGGAATGGTGGCACGACCCTGGAGTTCCTCTCGCCTTTCCTGTGGAGAGCGCCTCCTCTTGAGATGCGACGGAAACGCCGGGAATTCTTTCCCGACCACACAGGGAAAGGATCCCTCCTCTCGAGCTAGGAGGCTGAAACGGGGCTCCTCTGGATGAGGGCGGGACTCTCGTGGTTCCTCTCGAGTGGAGACGGGCATGTCACGGAACTTCTTGAGTTGCAGCAAGAGTGTGAAGGACCCTTTTGGAAGTTCCAGAAGTTAGGTGTGATTAGCCTCGAGACGCCTCAGCGGAAATGGGCCTCATCTCGCCTGGAGGGGGAACCTCCTGGATTTTCTCGAGTTGCGGCAGGTGCTCTCAACTTACGATGGGGACCTCAGGAACCCGCTCTTGTGGTCTCAGGAAAGGCCAGTCGCCATGCGAGTTGCTCGGGGGCCTCTTGGGATTCCTCTCCCGACAATGCCGGTGGCCTAAGACCTTGTGTGGAGTAGGTGCTGGAATCTCAGCATTCCTTTCCAGTGCTGACATGGATCTTGGGGTACGTCTGGAGTCTCCTCAGGAGAGTCCAGTCCTCGTCTCGAGTGGGGGCACGCACTTGCGCTTTCCTCCCGAGCTGAAGCAGCGGTGTCGTGCTTGCCTTCGCATGGATCAAGAGATAAGGGGCTTTCCCTCGAGGCTTTCCCACGAGGCTTTCCCATGAGGCTTTCCCACAGGGCTGTCCCACCTGCCACCGTGGTGTGAGTCGATCCTCGGCTTGAAAGTCGAGGCAATGCAGGGAATGCTGGTTTCCCTGGAATGGACTGAGACATCTGGGGGACTCTGGGAATGGTGGCCCGACCCTGGAGTTTCTCTCGCCTTTCCTGTGGAGAGCGCCTTCCTCTTGAGAAGTGATGGAAACGCCGGGAATTCTTTCCCGACCATGCAGGGAAAGGATCCTTCCTCTCGAGCTAGGAGGCGGAAACGGGGCTCCTCTGGATGTGGACGGGACTCTCGTGCTTCCTATCGAGTCGAGACAGGTATGTCGGGGAACTGCTTGAGTTGCAACATGGTTGTAAAGGAACCCTTTGGAAGTTTCCAGATGTTAGATGTGATTAGCCTGGAGACGCCACAGTGGAAATGGGCCTCGTCTCGCCTGGAGGGGAGAAGCTCTTGGATTTTCTCGAGTTGCGGCAGGTGCTCTCGACTTACGACGGGGACCTCAGGGACCCGCTCTGGTGGCCTCAGGAAAGGCCAGTCCCCATGCGAGTTGCTCGGGGGCCTCTCGGGATTCCTCTCCCATCTATGCCGCGGCCTAAGACCTTGTGTGGAGTCGCTGCCGGAACCTGAGGATTCCTCTCCAGTGCTGACATGGATCTTGGGGTACTTCTGGAGTCTCCCCATGGGAGTCCAGTCCTCGTCTCGAGTGGGGGCATGCACGTGCGCTTTCCTCCCGAGCTGTAGCAGCAGTGTCACGCTGCCCTTCGCGTGGATCAAGGGATCTGTGGCTTTCCCTCGAGGCTTTCCCACGAGGCTTTCTAACGAGGCTTTCCCACAGGGTGTCCCACGTGCCACCGTGGTGTGAGTCGATCCTCTGCTTGAAAGTCAAGGCAGTGCAGGAAATCAGGTTTCCCTGGAATGGATGGAGACATCTGTTGTCTCTGGGAATGGTGGCACGACCCTGGAGTTCCTCTCGCCTTTCCTGTGGAGAGCGCCTGCTCTTGAGATGCGACGGGAACGCCGGGAATTCTTTCCCGACCACGCAGGGAAAGGATCCCTCCTCTCGAGGTAGGAGGCGGAAACGGGGCTCATCTGGATGTGGCCAGGACTCTCGTGCTTCCTCTCAAGTGGAGCCGGGTATGTCGGGGAACTTCTTGAGTTGCAGCAAGGGTGTGAAGTACCCTTTGGAAGTTCCAGAGGTTAGGTGTGATTAGCCTTGAAACACCTCAGCGGAAATGGCCTCATCTGGCTGGAGGGAGAACCTCCTGGATTTTCTCGAGTTGCAGCAGGTGCTCTCGACTTACGACGGGGACCTCAGGGACCCGCTCTGGTGGCCTCAGGAAAGGCCAGTCCCCATGCGAGTTTCTCGGGGGCCTCTCGGGATTCCTCTCCCTTCGATGTCGGGGCCTAAGACCTTGTGTGCAGTCGGTGCCGGAACCTGAGGATTCCTTTCCAGTGCTGACATGGATCTTGGGGTACCTCTGGAGTCTCCCCAGGGAATTCAGGCCTCGTCTCGAGTGGGGGCATGAGTGTGCCCTTTCCTCCCATGCTGTAGCAGCAAGTGTCATGCTTCTGCTTGCGTGGACCAAGGATCTGTGACTTTCCCTCGAGTCTTTCCCTCGAGGCTCTCCCACAGGGCTGTCCCACGTGTCTCGGTGGTGTGAGTCGATCCTCGGCGTGAAAGCCGAGGCAGTGCAGGGAAAACAGGTTCCTGTGGAATGGACTGAGACATTCTGGGGGAGTCTTGGAATGGTGGCACGACCACTGCAGTTCCTCTCCCCTTTCCTTTGGAGAGGGCCTCCTCTTGAGATGGCGATGGGAATGCCGGGAATTCTTTCCCGACCATGTAGGGAAAGGATCCCTCATCTCGAGCTATGAGCCGGAAACGGAGCTCCTCTGGATGTGGCCGGGACCCTCGTGTTTCCTCTTGAGTGGAGACGGGTATGTCGGGGAACTTCTTGAGTTGCAGCATGACTGTGAAAGACTCTTTTGAAGTTCCAAAGTTCACGTGTGATTAGCCTCGAGACACCTCAGTGGAAACGGGCCTCATCTCGCCTGGAGGGGAGAACCTCCTGGATTTTCTCGAGTTGCGTCAGGTGCTCTCGAGTTACGACGGAGACATCAGGGACCCGCTCTGGTGACCTCAGGAAAGGCCAGTCCCCATGCGAGGTGCTAGGGGGCCTCTCAGGATTCCTCTCCCGTCGATGCCGGGGCCTAAGACCTTGTGTGGAGTCGGGACCGGAACCTGAGGATTCCTCTCCAGTGCTGACATGGATCTTGGCGTACTTCTGGAGTCTCCCAAGCTTGCGTCAGTTCTCGGCTCGAGTGGGGTCATGCACGTGTGCTTTAATCCCGAGCGGTAGCAGCAGTGTCGCGCTTCCCATCTCCGTGGATCAAGGTATCTGTGGCTTTCCCTCGAGGCTTTCCCCACGAGGCTTTCCCACGAGGCTTTGCACAGGGCTGTCCCACGTGCCACAGTGGTGTGAGTCGATCCTCGGCTTGAAAAGTCGAGTCAGTGCGGGGGAAACAGGTTTCCCTGGAATGGGACTGAGGACATCTGGGGGACTCGGTAGAATGGTGGCATGTCCCTGGAGTTCCTCTCGCCTTTCCTGTGGAGAGCGCCTCCTCTTGAGATGCGACGAGAACGCCGGGGAATTCTTTCCCGACCTCGAAGGGAAAGGATCCCTCCTCTCGAGCTATGAGGCGGAAACGGGGCTCCTCTGGATGTGGGCGGAACTATCGTGCTTCCTCTTAAGTGCAGACGGGTATGTCGGGGAACTTCTTGATTTGCAGCAAGGGTGGTGAAGGACCCTTTGGAAGTTCCAGAGTTTAAGTGTGCTTAGCCTTGAGATGTGTCAGCGGAAAATAGGCTTCATTTTGCCTGGAGGGGAGAACATCCTTGATTTTCTCCAGTTGCGGCAGGTGCTCTCGACTTACAATGGGGACCGGCAGGGACCCCGCTCTGGTGGCCTCAGGAAAGGCCAGTCAAGATCCAAGACAGCATTGGAGAGGGAGAGACATCACGAGAGGCTCCCGAGCAACTCGCATGGGGACTGGCCTTTCCTGAGGCCACGAGACAGGTTCCCTGAGGTCCCCGTCGTAATTCGAGAGCACCTGCCGTAACTCGAGAAAATCCAGGAGGTTCTCCCCTACAGGCAAAATGAGGCCTATTTCCACTGACGCATCTAGAGGCTAAGCACACCTAACCTCTGGAACTTCCAATGGTTCCTTCACACACTTGCTGCAACTCAAGAGCTTTCCCGACATACCCGTCTACACTCAAAGGAAGCACGAGGGTCCCGCCCACATCCAGAGAAGCCCGATCCCCCCTCGAGGCTCCAAAGGAGAGATCTTTTAACTGCTTGCATTTCCCGAGTCAAAGACCTTGTGTTGAGTTGGGACCGGGAAACTGAGGATTCCTCTCCAGTGCTGACGTGGATTTTTGGGTACTTCTGGACTCTCCCCAGGGGAGTCAGTCCTCGTCTCGAGTGGGGAAATGCACTTGGGCTTTCCTCCCTAAAGGTGGCAGCAGTGTCATGCTACCCGACGGGTTGGATCAAGGGATGTGTGGCTTTCCCTGTAGATTTCCCATGAGGCTTTCCCACGAGGCTAACACACAGGGCTGTCCCACGTGCCACCGTGGTGTGAGTCGATCCTCGACGTGACAGTCAAGGCAGTGCAGGTAAAAGAGTTTCCTTTGGAATGGACTCAGTCCTCTGGGGACTCTTGGAATGGTGGCACGACCCTGGAGTTCCTCTCGCCTTTCCTGTGGAGAGCGCTTCCTCTTGGATGCGACGGGAATGCCAGGAATTCTTTCCCGACCACGCAGGGAAAGGATCCCTCATTTCGAGCTACAGGGAGGAAAAGGGCCTTCTCTGGATGTGCAAGGGACGCTCGCGCTTCTCTCGAGTGGACAAGGGTATGTCGGGGAACTTCTTGAGTTGCAGCAAGGGTGTGAAGGACCCTATGGAAGTTCCAAAGGTTAGATGTGATTAGCCTCGAGTCGCCTCAGCGGAAATGGGCCTCATCTAGCCTGGAGGGGAGAATCTCCAGGATTTTCTCGAGTTGACGGTAGGTGCTCTCGATTTACGACGGGGACCACAGGGACCCTATCTGGTGGCCTCAGGAAAGGCCACTCTCCGTGCGAGTTGCTTATTGGCCTCTCAGGATTCCTCTCCCTTCAATGCTGGGGCCTAAGACCTTTTGTGAAGTCGGGGCCGTAAACTGAGAATTATTCTCCAGTGCTGACATGGATCTTGGGGTACTTCTGGAGTCTCCCCAGGGGAGTCAGTCCTCGTCTCGAGTGGGGGCATGCACGTGCGCTTTCCTCCCGAGCTGTGGAAGCAGTGTCACGCTTCCCATCGCGTGGATCAAGGGATCTGTGGCTTTCCCTCGAGGCTTTCCCTCAAGGCTTTCCCACGAGGCTTTCCTACGAGGCTTTACCACAGGGCTGTCCCACGTGCCACTGTGGTTTGAGTCGATCTTCGGCGTGAAAGTCGAGGCAGTTTGGGGAAAACAGGTTCCTCTGAAATGGACTGAGACATCTGGGGGACTCTTGGAATGGTGGCCTGACCTGGAGTACCTATCCCCTTTCCTGTGGAGAGGGCCTCCTCTTGAGATGCGACGGGAACCTCGGGAATTCTTTTTCGACCAAGTAGGGAAAGGATCCCTCATCTCGAGCAAAGAGGCGGAACGGGCTCCTTTGGATGTGGGCGGGACCCTTCTGCTTCCTCTCGAGTGCATACGGGTATATCGGGGAACTTCTTGAGTTGCAGCAAGGGTGTGAAGGAACCTTTGGACGGTTCAGGGGGTAGGTGTGATTGGCCTCGAGATGCTTCAGCAATAATTCGCCTCTGTTCGCCTGGAGGGGAGAACCTCCAGGATTTTCTCGACTTGCGGCAGGTGCTCTCGACTTACGACGGGGACCTCAGGGACCCGCTCTGGTGGCCTCAGGAAAGGCAGGTCCCCATGCGAGTTGCTAGGGGACCTCCCTGGATTCCTCTACCGTAGATGCCGGAACCTAAGACCTTGTCTGGAGTTGGGGCCGGAACGTGAGGATTTCTCTCCAGGCCTGACATGGATCCTGGGGTACTTCTGGAGTCTCCCCAGGCGATTCAGTCCTCATCTCGAGTGGGGGCATGCACGTGCGCTTTCCTCCCGAGCTCTAGAACCAGTGTCAGTCTTCCCGCCCGACGATCAAGGGATCTGTGGCTTTCCCTCTGGGCATTCCCACCAAGTTTTCCAAACAGGCTTTCCCACAGGCTGTCCAAGTGCCACCGTTGTGTGGGTCGATCATCTGCATGAATGTCGAGGCAGTGCAGGGAAAACAGGTGTCCCTGGCATGGACTGAGACATCTGGAGACTCTGGGAATGGTGGCACGACCCTGGAGTTCCTCTGGCCTTTCCTGTGGAGAGCGCCTGTTCTTGAGAGGCGACGGGAACACCGGGAATTCTTTCCCGACCACACACTGAAAGGATTCCCCGTCTCGAGCTGGAGGCGGGAAACGGGGCTCCTCTGGATGTGGGGCGGACTCTCGTCCTTCCTCTCGAGTGGAGACGGGTATGTCGGGGAACTTCTTGAGTTGCAGAAAGGGTGTGAAGGATCCTTTGGAAGTTCCTGAGGTTAGGTGTGATTAGCCTCGGACACCTCAGCGGAAATGGCCTCATCTCGCCTGGAGGGAGAACCTCCTGGATTTTCTCGAGTTGTGGCACGTGCTCTGACTACGACGGGACCTCAGGGACCCGCTCTGGTGGCTCAGGAAAGGCCAGTCCCATGAGAGTTGATGTGGGCCTCTCGGGAACCTTTCCGTCGATGCCGGGGCCTAAGACCTTGTGTGGATTCGTGCC
>NW_017190424.1:0-11294 GCF_001704415.2 Capra hircus | reverse complement strand
ATATTTTTAGCGAGCTTTGGACTAGGTGCCGGTGTCGGGCGTGATGGCAACACTATGGAGAATAGTGCATCATAAAGCCATGATTAAGTTACCTACGCACATTCGGTGCCAGATAGCCTAGCTGCCCCCCAATTGCTTAGTGGTGAGGGTAGTTGTGTGAATACAGTCTCACGTAATTAATATTTACAGATCGGCCCTGAGGTTAAAGGGCTTCAACCGGTATATGATATGAAGAAAGATGTTATATAGAAAAGGGTTACTACAGGGTTTCAGGGTTTGACGGCGAAAGCAATTGTTTCAAACAGGTGGTGAGAAAATAAATAAAAACTTAGCACTGTCATTGCTGCGCGGCGTCATCATCTATACACTCATACATACCTGACTAGGTAAGGTCACTCATGTGCCTTCATAGAGGGTGCTGGCACTAGCAATTCGACATTTCATTGTAAAGCAAGAGCATTGGTGAAGCGTGTGAGGTTCAGGGTGTAAAGGTGTGGGTCTCACACTCTGGTAAGAAACTATAGCATAATTCACGAATTGAATTCTTGCATTCAAATATTCCCTTCACTTTTCCCATCGCGAAAACCTAGGAGAATGCCTCGGCCAGTCCAACAATGTTGGAGCAGAAAGAAAATACTTGCCAGCACGCATAAGTCGTCTAAACAGAAGGAACCTCAGCAACCGCACACTCGGCACCCTTGAGACTCCGCCACCACACCATCAAAAGTGCAATGACAAAGAAAATCTGCACGTGACAGCAACCCAACTATTTGACAGCGTGAGAACCGGCACGAACAAGCACTGGCGCCTATGCACAACGTAACCAAGACCCTAGGCAACTGACATACACGGTGGATAAGGACAAGACCAGGACCAGGAGCCCGTAGAGGGCCGGCTCAAGGGCAAATGCCAGCCCCCCACCCACACAGGCAGCCACCGGTACCGCAATAGGTAGGATCCCAAAAAGCACAGAGCTTACCCGGCCTAACTCACAACTGCCAAAAAGTCCGCGCCTGCCCGGAGACACCACATGGTTATTATGTGCTTTTCATATATTCTTTGGAGATTCTCTTGCATTATACATCATCATAAGATATTTAATAGTTTCCTAACTGTACAGTAGGTCCTGTGGCTTCTTTATATATGGTAATGTATTTGTTAATAATTCAAACAAAAACTGGTACACAAATATTCATAGTGACATTCACATAGCTCAAAGGTAGAAACTCATTCAAGTGTCCGTTGGTGGGAGACTGAATATGCAACGCAAGGTATATTCAGAAGCTTGAACGGTATTCCACCATACAAAAAAGTACATTAAATGGTGCTGCCACTCTGCAAGACATTACACAAATGACTCCAAAACGAACACGTGGAAGAAATACATAGTTCGATTCCAATTCATGCTATGTACCCAAAAGGATTGGGAAGGGGGCTGAAAAAAATGATACTCCTTCCGTCATACTCACAACAGCATGATTCACACTGGCAAACAAACAGAAGCAATCGAAGTGTCCATGCAGCCAATTCCATAAACAAACTGTGTATACACACAATGGAATCTGATTCGGCCCTTCAAAGTCAGTAATTCTGACAATCGACAATGTGGACAAACCTTATGGTCATTAGATAAGTGAAATAAACCAGACCAAAAAAGACAACGTTCTGTGAAGCCCCATACCAAACAAGTCAAATCTGTCAGAAATAGCAGAAAGTGATTCCGACCGATCGAAAAGAGTTCATGTTTCATGGACCTCAGTTTCCCTTGGAAAACTGACTTCCCATCATATCTCCAAAACCAATTAGACAAATAACTGGAAGCTATATCCAGTCAAATGAATGTAGACATAATGTTACAGTGTACACCAAACTCACTCAAACTTCTCAACAGACAAAAGGCCAAAACTGTATCTGTGGCACCTCAGCTTAGCTTAAAACTGTATCTACGGTACCTCACTTCTGCTTATAAAATTTAACAACAACAACAACACACTAAAGGCTATCCAAAAAAGGATAGAAAACACATATAACATCAACTTTAAAAAATTAGAAATTGAAACGCGTGAAAAACCTTATTCACAAAACTTAAACACAAGCCACAGGAAACTATATTTATAAAATAGATATCTGATAAAGGATTGTTCTCCAAATATACCAAAAAATCTAGAACAATCTCATAAAATATGTATACACCTAAACACCTGGCCTACAAAAATATAAAGATAGTAAATAAGCCTATCAAAAAGACTCAAAACCACATAGCATTAGGAAATGACAAACTAAAATAACAGTGAGGTAGCACTGCACACCTATTAGATCCAGTCAACTCAAGAAAAGGGGGTAGGGCACAGCTTCTCCGGTGGCTCAGTGGTAAAGAATCTGCCTGACAATGCAAGACACTCTAGTTCGATCCCTTACCCCAGAAGATCCCACAAGCCACAGAGAAACATAGCTGGATTTTTCCACAGCTAAACAAGGCTCACCTGTGACCTGAATCCTTCATGTCCAGCACTTACTAAACAGCTTTGAAAACATGTCCAGACAAAAAAGGATCGCATGATTATATACAACAGCTCGACTTGGAATCACTACAAACTTTCAAATATCAGGATGTCTTCAGTAGATGACACAGTGTAAACAAATGGGGATACATGCAAAGTGAAGGGGAGCAAATGCTACCACAAAATATACCACCTCAGCATGAGGATTAGTTGGACCCAATTAACTTTTATTTTTTTAGAGGACATGATCATCTCTGAAACCCAAGTTCAAGACAGCTCTTCTGTGAGTCACATTTACCAGAGAAATCTCATTTCAAAGGAATCCTCTCTATATGCCAGATAGAAGGATGAGACACAGTCTTTTGAAACTCTTTTTTCTTTTCTATCGATAGGAAAGCTAAGCCGTAAATCTGCACAGCCACCATACCCTTCCTTTCCTTTGGTTGTATTTTTTTTAAATATTTGTTTCTGTTTTCATTTGGCTGCGCCAGGTCAACCTTCATTGAGGCAAGCCAGATATTTAGCTACAGCATGCAAATTCTCTGTTGTGGCATGGGAGATCTAGTTCTTGGATCAGGAAATGAACCTGGGCCTCCTTCTTTGGGAGTGTCCAGTCTCAGCCACTGGACCACCAGGAAGTGCCTGTTTTGTTTTCAGATGAAGATGGAATCTAAGGTGATATCTTGGGCCATTTCAGTCACTGACTCAGTTTCCTGAGTTTGTCCAAAGCACGCACAAGGTGCACATTATTAAACTGGTTTGCAAAACAAGAAAAGGTTGTCTGCTACAACACTGTATGCTTACAAATATCTAAATGGTAAATGGCATAGTATTGATTTTTCATTACTATGGGGGGAGAAAGAATGCAGGATTCATACATGTTACAACACGAATAAATATTCAAACCATCTTCAGTGAAAAAAAAATCCACATAGAAAAGGCCACCCAGAACCCTTATTCACCATGTCTGCTTTCAATCCATCAAGTTTGTCCAAATAACTGAAAATCTCAGTAACACTCTAAATAAAGAAAAAAGGATGAAGATGGAAACAAAAGATATATTCATACACTTGAACATTGCAAAGTGGAAGTGGGGCGGTGGATTACATTATAACGTAGATACCATATGATTTCCTGATTTTGGAGATTATGTGCTGGTTCTGCAGAAGGTACCCATTTTGATAAAACACATAGAGTCTTTTAGATGATGTGGCAAATGCTAGCACTTGTTCCCATTGCTAGGCATTTTCTGTACATTTTAAATGACTGGAAAGTATACTAGGTTTCAAAACAACCATGTCAATACCACAAAAGAAATTTAGAGTAGACAGGCAGGAAGCTTTCTGATACAGGCCAAGACTTACCCAGACGAAGTTCAAGGGAAGCTGCGATGCTCACTGCCCTTGAAGGAGTCCACGTGGAATGAAGAAGTACTGTGGGAAGTCTCTTAGTAACCACCATGTCTTGGGTCCTCTGGATGACCTACTGCAGGAGAAACAGATGTTACAGATAAAACGTTCCACATCACTTCACAAAATGTTGTTAGACTACTTTCAGTAAAGCTGAATCATTTGGGATCAATTTACAATCATATAATAGACTACCATTTACAGTCCAAAAATCACTTGCATTTCTAGACACTCATAACAATCAGAAAAAAAATTAAGAAACTCCCACTTAAATAAAACATCTAGCAACAAACTTAATCAAGAACATAAAAGACCAGTAGTCAGAAAACTAGAAAGCACTGATAAAGAAACCAAAGAAAACACAAATACACAGAAAACTATTCCACGCTCATGCACTGGAACAATGAGGAATTAAAAGGTCCATTCCAACCAAAGTCATCAACAAATACACGGACTGCAATCACAAAATAACATTCAATGGCATTTTTCACAGAAATAGAAATATTCCTCATATTAGACTGCTACTGTTGACCAGGACCTTAAACGGCCAAAAAGACTCTGAGAAAGAGGAACACAGCTGGAGGCATCTTCCTATCCCTCTTCAAACTACATCACGGAGCTGTAGTGACCACCACAGTGAGGAACTGGCAGGAACACAGACACATGGACTCCAGGAGAGAATAGAGAGCCCAGAAACGAACCCACATGTACATGGTCAGTTCCTGAAAATCAAACCAGGAACGAGCGAAGAGGAAAGGACAGTCTTCTCAAGAAACAGTGACAGGAAAACGGCCACCTACACGGAAGAACATCAGTGTTCATCCTCTACATCATCTAACGCAAATCGAACTGAAAACCCACCGCTTTGCACACGGAGCTCTTTCCCCCTGAGTCCTCCGAGATGGACCTCCAGTCAGCCCTCAGCTGGACACAGGAAACGTCTACTCCGTCCTCATTTTTCGCTCTTGCAGCGCCTCCCTGCTGGTGGGCACTGAGGCAACCCTGCTCCTCTCAGCCTGGATGCAGCCCTGTTATCCAGAAGCCTGAGCCCTGATGGTCCTGAGGAGACAAAGCTCCGCCAGCTGCTCACGGGCAGAGCCTAAAGGCAAAGCGTCCTGCGCCCGCGGGTCAGAGGGGGCTTTGGCGCCCCCTGCGGGCCACAGGAGAAGAGCGGGCAGCCCGGCGCTCACAGACCTCAGAGGGCTCACCCAGAAGCAGCTCTGCTGCGAGCACTCAGACTGGAAGCCCAAACTGAAATGGAGCAGAATAGCTCCATGACCCTCCGCAAAACATGGCTAAGGAACAATCAGAGCCTGTATGGAATGCAGCCATAAAAAGGAACACATGTGAGTTTGTTCTAATAAAGGGGAGGGAAGTCAGTCAAAGAGAGAAAAACATGGAATCTAGAAGGATGGTACTGACGAGTCTGTTCACAGAGCAGCAATGGAGGTGCAGACATAGAGAACAGACTTCCAGACGAGGGTGCGGGAACAAGAGGGAGAGGGTGAGATGAATGGAGAGAGCAGCATGGATGCAGGTACACCAACCTTTGTAAATAGACAACCAATGGGAATTTGCTGTATGATTCAGGGAACTCAAACTGGGCTCAGTAGTAACCTAGAGAGGTGGGAATGCGTGCGAGGTGGGAGGGAGATTCCAGAGCAAGAGGACATAGGTACACCTATGGTCAATTCATGTGGATGTATGACAAATCAAACCAATATTGTAAAGCAATGATCAATCAACTAAAAAGAAATAACTGTTTAAAAAAATATGAACATACACACAAACTTTGCAACAAGGTAACTCCATTTTAAAAACTATTGAAATTTTAGAAAACTACAAACGTTCTCCATGACCTTCGGTCTGGGATCAGGTCTACATACACAAAACAGCAACTTACCCAATTATGAATACAAATGAGTTAACACATTGCCTTTTATCATTTCATACATTTACCCTGTGGAGGACCTTACTCGAGAGAACCAAAAAGAAACTGCTAAATGAACCACGGACCACCCACCCTGGCCAGGCAACAGAGAAAGAAAACACTTGCAGGAGTCATCTCACAACAGGAGGTCCTGGGAAGGAACAAGGAACGAACAAGCTACACCACCAGAATTCTGGAGAGGTCAGGAGATGGAGGCTCCAGTTCAGAGGTCCTACCAACCTCCCAGGATGCACTTCGCTGGAATCCATCTCGGCTGAGTGATGCGTGTGCCCCCAGAGATCCCAATTCAGAATGCTGGCAAGAGACAAACCAGAAATGAACCGATGACCATAAAACCTGAGAGTGCGAGCCACGTGACAGAGTGGTTCTCTCCGTTTCCCTCACCCTCCTGCCCTCCACCCCGGCAGCCCTTCCCATGAAGCCTTCTCGCTTGGACAGCACTCCTCTCCTCAGACAACTCATTGCCAGTGTCAGACAAGACTCACTCTCAAGCCCTGGAAGGGAACCCCTTCCTCATCAAAAGCAATATCCAGGAGAAAGAGCTTCAAAACGCTATCTTGCAGAGAAGGAAATCAGACAAGGCAATGGCAGCCCGCTCCAGTACATTGCCTGGAGAATCCCACGACAGAGGAGCCTGGTAGGCTGCAACCCGGGTCACTAAGAGTCGGACACGACTTCACTGAGTGACTTCACTTTCACTTTTCACTTTATGTACTGGAGGAGGACATGGAACCCACTCAGTGTTCTTGCCTGGAGAATCCCAGGACAGAGGAGCCTGGTAGGCTGCTGTCTATGGGGTCGCGCAGAGTCAGGCACGACTGAAGCGACGTGGCAGCAGCAGCAGAGAAGGAAATGGCACCACCTGCAGTACTCTGGTCTCAGAAATCCTAGGGACAGAGGAGCTTGGTGGGCTACAGTCCAAAAGCAGGGCATTTCTGACGGGAGGAAACAGTCCCAGGGAAGCTGAGCTGCTCACCAAAGGCCCCAGAGCTTTGGATAGCACACCAGAGCTGTGGCTGAGGATTCCAGCTGCCATGCCTCTTGATCCTGGCCTCTTTCACTAGATACGTGTGTGGAAACTAGAATCTCAAATATGCCCTGGTGGTTCCATAGTCAAGAATCCACCTGCCAGTGCTGGAGATGCATGTGCGATCCCTAGGATGGGAAGATGCACATCCTATGGAGCCCGTGTGCCACACTGCCGAGCCTGTGCTCTAGATCCTGGAAGCCACGATGCGAGTTCACATGCCGCAGCCACTGAAAGCCGTGAGCCTGTGCCCTCAACAAGAGGACACACTGCAGTGAAAGCTGCAAACCACTCGTTATGGCCCATGCTCACCAAAACTAGAGAAAAGCCACACAAAGATGCAACACAGCCAACAATCAATAAACTCTTTTCCTAAACAAATGCACATCTGACAAAGAAACTGTACTCGAATTGTCCAAGAACACTAGAGCAAACAAGCCCATTCATAATTGGTAACGACTGAAATAGACACCTGGCCACTGAGGGTATATGACTAAGTAAACTACATACAAAAACATACTCAAGATACTGGTGCGATGCACGCAGAGCCCTTTGAAAGACATCTGACAGTTTTTTTTTTTCAGTAACCACGTGGGCAAGCACTGAATTCTGTGTATGACAAGCGGTGGAAGCCAGGTATCTTACCATTGGAAGGCAAGTTCAGATAAACAAAAGGAAACGTTACAATGTCCATGTCGTGGTGGATCAGGTTTGGAGACATCATCACAAATTACCTTAACTGAATATGTTCAAAGGTGAGCTGGAATACATGGAGATATATCTCCATGTATTGTCGCTGAGCATATGAGCTCCTACATGTATGTTTAAATATCATTCTCTAATAAAAGGGAACAGGAAACATCTCCGATGGCCTGGTGGTAAAGAAGCTGCCTACCGATGCAGGGAACACGGGTTCAATTCCTGTGTAGAAGATTCCACACGCCCAGGGGCAATGAAGCCCTTGAACAACTCTTGACGTTTGCATGCTCCAGAGCCCAAGTTCTGCACACAGAGAAAGCACTGCAATGAGAAGCCATGGCACAGCAACTAGAAGGTAGCCTCTGCTCACTACAACTAGACAAAGGAGCAATAAAGACCCAGCACAGTCAAAAATAATGTCATGTTTAAAAAAAGGACAGTTCTTTGAAGAAATGACTGAGACTAGGGTGCGACTGTAAATATATGAGCCAGGGTCATCTTCAATTATGAGAAATTAAAGAAACTAAAGACAACTATCAAGCTGTCCAAACGGATACAAATGAATGACGACACAGTGTTATCTGTATACACCAGCAAATAACAATCTGAAAGGGAATTGAAACAAACAATTCCCCTTCAATCACGTCAACATTAATAAAAGACTTTGCTATGGATGGAATGAGGATGACAAGACTGGCACACTGGAAATGATACATGATTGCTGAAAAATACCCTCAAGCCATGGACAGAGACTCCATAGCGATGACAAGACTTCAGTTGGCAATACCGTGGAATGCATCTGCCATCTGAAATGAAGATTCAATATGAATTACAAAAGGCTGAAAGGTGGCTGCTAAACCACAAAAGATGCCAGCATTCTTGGCCTCCAGAGGAGAATTCAATCCAGGGCAAGTGACGAAGCTTGATGGCTCAGAGGTTTTCTGTGAAAAAGTTTGATTCAAGTAGAAAAGAGATCGAGAGAGCTGCTGACGTAGACATTCAAAGGGGGAAGAAAGAGTACCCCCTGCTAGTCTTTAGCCAGATGTTATACAGCCACTAGCAGTCTGCTAAGGAAAGAAAGACAATGTCTCAGAGAATGGCACCAGGGCCCTCACCCACAGCATGCATTGAGATCACATTGGCAGCAGATGAGTCATCCCAGGCCAGAAAATGATGGACATGAATCTTGAAGAAAGGCAGATTTCCAAGCAAATATATAGTTTCATTCACAGAGGTTAAGAGAACCAGGTATGAGTAAGACAAACCGGTTTGTCGAGTCGTTTCTGAGCCCTTTAGGGGGGAACTGACCTGAAGACATTAACATACCTTAAGACAAACATTTCCATAAGAACAATGCATTGCTTAGTTCAAGGTTTGAGAAAAGTTAAATTCAGGTGGAGCCAGGAGTTGTCATGGCAACACAGAATTTTCAGAGAAACCTTCTTTTACATTTGTATCAAGATGGAGAAAAAAAAAAACCGCAGCCCTCTTTGGTCTCCTCCTGCCTCTTAAGAGAGAGAAAAAAACGTCTGACACTTGCAGTTTATTTTCTCTGTCTGGAGACCCCTGGCCTTCCTGCCTGTTATCCTCTCCAGGCCTGTAGGAAGCAATACACTCGGCTGCTTGGGAAAAGCGCCGGGTCTGAGCTGTATGCAAAGGGGTGAAGCGGTAAAACCCTCGGCCCCAAAGGCGAGGCTTTTCTGCGATCGCCATTTCAGTCGGCTCCGAGACTGCAAACAAAGGGCAGAAGACATGGTTCCCTGCTCCGCCGAGTCCGAGTTCCCTTACCTGTGGTCCACAGCCCTGCGCTCTGCTCGCTGGATGCCAATCGACGGGGACCCAGGAGCCCACGAAACGAGCAGTCCCAGCTGCAATGGCGAGCCCTGAGAGCACAACTGGGACCCTGGCCCCGAGCGCCGCCATGTTCACCCCGCCCCAGACCCGCTCCCGTGAGCCGCCCCTGACCAGCGCCCAGGCTCGCCCGCCCCCGAGCGCGCACGGTGCGCCCCGCCCCACGCCCCCTGCCAGGCCAGGCCCGGGGACCGCGACTGCCTCCAGGGGGAAACACAAGGACAAGCAGATCCACCCCACCGAGACAACCCAAGCTTTTTTCTCAGCTCATCCTGTCTATGATTTAGGATAAGAAGCAAAGATGACCTAGGACAGCCATGATATTCTATAGAGCCAGACCCTGGCGCGCAGAGGCTTGAAGAGGGCCCGGAGCGCTGCCTGAAACAGCAAGCCTCTGTAGCATAGCGGTTAGGCAGGCTGGTAAGTCAGGCAGACTAGGGTCTGTAGGTCAGGGAGTTCAAGTCCCGGTTTAACTCTTTCCCTTTTAGGGGCGGGGGACCACAAAGAGGCGGGGCTTAGACCAGAAAAGTTTCTTTTGATTTTAGAGGTTTATTGTGAAGCTTAGGGTTAGGGTTCGGGCAACCCCCCAACTCGCTCGGGTTCGGGTTCGGGTTAGGGGTTAGAATTCGGGGGAACCCCCCCTCTTCTTAGAGTTAGGGTTCAGGTCAGGGTCAGGGTTCAGGTTACGGTTAGGGCTTAAAGTGAGCGCTAATGGGCCCATAGTTCTTTATTAGCCTGCCCGGGGCCGAGGCTTGAAGAGTGCCTGGGAGCAGCATGAAACCCGGGGGGCTTTGTTAGCATAGCGGTTAGGCTGACGGCCGAGTAAACATGCAATCTGGCTTTGTGGGTCAGAAGTTCCAGTCCGGGCTTGCCTTTTTTGCTTTTGAGCGGATGGGGGACCCAAGGGGCGGGGCTTAGGCCAGAAAAGTTTCTTTTTCTTTTAGAGTTTTATTGTTAGGGTTAGGGTTAGGTTAGGGTGCGGCATCCCCTCAACTTGTTAGGGTTCAGGTTCAGAGTTCGGGTTACGGGATCCCCTCCCTTCTTAGGGTTGGATTCGGGTTCGGGTTAGGTTCAGGGTTCGGGTTTGGGGTTTGGAGTTCAGGGTTGGGGTTGGGGTTCGCGGTTCTAGTTTGGGGTTTGGGGTTCGATTAGGGGTTCAAGGTTCAGCTTAGGGGTTTGGGTTTGGGGATCAGGTTATGGGTTCTCGGTTCAGATTAGGGTTTGCAGTTGGGTTTGGGGTTTGAGGATCGGGTTAAGGGTTTGGGGTTTGGGGCTCGGTTTGAGTTTGGGGCTTGGGTTTGGGGTTTGGGGATCAGGTTAGGGGTTCTCGGATTGGTTTAGAGGTTCGCAGTTGGGGTTTTGGGTTTGAGGTTAGGGTTAGGGTTTTTGGGTTAGGGGGTTCACGGTTAGGGGTTCGGGTTAGGTGTTTGGGGTTCGGGGTGGGATTCGGGTTAGGGGTTTTTAGGTTTTGGGGTTTGGGTTTGGGTTTGGGAAGGGGTTCGCGGTTTGGGGTTCCAGTTATGGGTTTGGGGTTTGGGTTGGGTTGGGGTTGGGATTAGGGGTTCGGTTTCTGGTTGGGTTTGGGTTAGATTAGGGGTTAGGATTTGGTTTGGGGTTTGGGGATTGGGGTTTGAGGTTCCGATTAGGGGTTGAGTATGTGAGGTTTGTGGTTCGGGGGTCGAGATTTGAGGTTTGGGGTTTGGGGTTCAGGGGATTGGGTTCATGGTTTGGGGTTGGGGTGTGAGGTGCAGTTTCGAGTTTTGCTGTTCGGGTTAGGATTAGGGTTGGCAGTTCGGGTTCGGCTTAGAGGTTTGGGCGTGTTGCGGTTTTGGATTTGAGGTTTGGGGTTTCGGTTA
>NW_017190423.1:0-11294 GCF_001704415.2 Capra hircus | reverse complement strand
GACACCTCTTTATACAAGTAATTTTGTAACTGTTAAACAAAAAAGACAAATTAAAGATTAAAAGGCTAGTGTTACGAGACCAATGTCCTTGGTTTCCAGAAAGAGATTTAGATACTTGGATAAAGGTAATAAAACAGCTAAAAACTAATTATACTTTGCATGGGCCTGTAAATGCTTTTGCTCTGTAAAATATTATTACAAATGTTCTGGACCCCCGTCATGAGGCTGTTAGTTAGATAGCCTATGGGAGAGACTATAGCAGTGGATCGTAGTGGGTCTCCACCTATTACGCAGATCATATTTTCTGCCATTGGCAAACAAAAGGAGAGAGACTGTACTCTTCCTCCCGAGGAAGGAGGGTGCTTATAGGACGCAGCGGCCGAGCGCCCTGGAGAGCCCCCTCCCCTCTACACAAACCAAACCTTTAAAAAAGTTGTCTTATTTAAGGCGACCACTGCAACCTCTGCTTGCGCCTCCCCAGGGCTTAAGAACTCCCCACTTTATATCCAAAGCCTCCCAGAACATTGCTTAAGTTTGAAAACGATAGTGACAATATTTTGAGCAAAAGAGCTTTTAAAACAGAGCTTGCTCCTTGCATAAAATCCCCTCAGGAGGGGCCTCACCCAACAAAAAAAAAAAAAGAAAAGGAAGAAAAACAGGAAAAAAAAGAGAAAATATTCGTAATAAAAAGGACTTTACAAATGCAAAATGTTTCTCTTGAGGCCAAATAGAACATTTTTTGCCAAAATGTCTTGCTAAACAGAGATAACAAGCCGTACCAAACAACCCCAGGTAGCTCAGGCCTGGACCTCAGTTCCACCACCTTAATAATAATAGCTCCTGACTCAGATTCCAGTGGCTAGTCCCCTGCCTGAGGACATTGTAAGACTTGTGCTGGGGCATAGCTTGCTTTTTCAAAAAATTTCGGTAGTGTCTTGTGTAGTAAATTCTGATTATACTAAAAAAAATTGAAGTTTTGATATCGCCACCTGCTAAAACTGTGCAATTAAAATTAAAAAATAGCACAGCTTTTGCTTTTACCTTATTACCAGACAGAAAAACCAGACAAAAAAGCCCAGAGGATCTAGATCTAGCTTTTTGGGTGCAAAAATTGCAGCTTCTAGGCCTTTAAAAAGATTTTTTAAAGATATAAAATGTCATGGCTGTTAGACAATAGACAAGACGTTTCTTACATTGCTGAGAGACTAGCGCAGCTCCTGGCCAACATATACTACTGAAAAGGAGTTGGTGGGATTAGAAAAGGTGGTATGCAGGATAAAAATGCTATAGAGTAAGAGGTGAGAGAGAGTTTAAAACCTTGGTGAATAGTGAGCTCCCCGTTGCTGGAAGTATTCAAGCAAAGATTAAATGGTTACTTGTCATCTAAAAGGCTATAGACCAGATTTGGGTTATAAAAAGATCATTAAAAAAGCTTTTCTTGCTTCTTATATTTGGGTCTGCCAAAAGTTTTAAAACTGATAATGTCCTTTTAAAGCTGCTGAGAGATTGTTTACTAACTTTAAATGATTTCCAAAAATTATTAGGTGATATTAATTGGATATGCCCACATTTAAAACTGACTTTTGTAGATTTAAAGCCTTTTGTTTGATTGCTGAAAAATAACAATCCTAATCCCAGTTCTAAGAAAAAGTTGACTAGTGTGACACAGTTGGCTTTCGTTAAAGTGAATGAGGCTTTAAATGATCAGTTAATTAAGATTAATATTGCCAAAAAAGGAGATTAAATTATTCTTGCCACAAAATGTATACCTACAGGATGCTTGTGACAAGAAGGCCCATTGGTTCCATCTAATGACCCCCCAAAAAATAGTTTTATCTTATCCCAACTTGGTGGAACAATGGCCTCTGCCTAAGAAAAAAAATTACTGCCATATTAATTTAAAAGATTAATTCAAGCATACTGATTTATTAAATTGTTTAGTAAAGAGCCATCAAAAATTGTAATTCCATATAACAAAAAAACAACTTGATGCTTTTCAAATGTTTGATGATTGGCAGATTGCTATAGGAAATTCTTGTGACCAGATCTTGCATCATTTACCCTCACGTGCTTTGTTAATTCAAAAATTAAAAAAGGAGAAATTAAGTATAGTTTTCCCCCATCCAGATTTTACAACATGTTCTCTTTGTAATAAGTTAAATGCTGATTCGTTTGGAACAGTAAAATAAAAAGCCATTGGTAAAGCAAAAAGATCTCCAGATAACAAAAAGATCCCGACCCAGAATTTGCTGCGGGTCGAGGAAGTGTTTATATTTTTTCCACAGGGTGCAGATTCATCAATTTGGATCCCGGACAGACTGATTCGCCACAAAAGAAAAAGGGAACTTCTCTGCCGCCACCGCCGCGGGAAACAGCCGTGCACCAAAAGCTGCGGGCGGGGCCAGCCTGACTGATGGAACCCAGTGCACCGCACTCGCAGCCCCGTAACAGCGCCAGTGTCAGAGGGCGGGGTGAAGGCCGCTGCTCCCACCGGCAGAAGAGACAAAAGAAACATCAAGATCCCGGCGGGACTAACAGCTGCTGCCAGCGCAAACTCCAACCAGAAAATGACTCTATTTACTCTATTTTGGCTTGTCTATCCTCTCCTTATGTTCTTCTTTTCATCCAATGATTCCAGAAAACTTAAGGTACCTAATGTAGCGACTTGTGAACCATGGATGTTTTCATCTTGTTTAACTCCTCAAAGTAATGTCTGCTCTTTTGTGGTTTTAAAGATGTCCTGTAACTGTAACAACTTATTGATATGATAATTATGTTCTTGCTGTGTTACAATAACTGTTATTGTTACTATGGCAGCGGTCATTGACTCAACAAGTGTAAATGCCCAATATGTTAAAAAAATCAAGTTTTAGGTGTTTTGGAACAGCTCAGATATTAGTTTAGACTTAGGGAAACTGCATAACCAGATTCAGACCTTGGAACACTCCCGATTAGATTTTACCACCGCAGGAGAAGCCAATGACTTTTTCCACACTTTCTCTAACTTCATTTCTGGAAAGACTATTCTGTCTACTCTTTATAATCTTGCTCCTCGTAATCATTCTTCCCTGTATTGTCTAGATTCTTCGGCAGAGCATTCGGAATCTCGCGACCGAACTGCACCTGATTTTAAACATAAATAATTAATTATTTAAAATAAAAAAGGGTGAGATGCTGGGAGCCAGTGTGAGGAATCCCGCCCGTGACAAGGTCATGAGGAAAGAAGCTGACATACGCAAGGCGTGCTCAGACTTCAGGGATCCCTCTGGAAATTCCTAAGCACGTACCCCAACAAAAATCTGCCGGCTTTTGTGCTCTGCTTTTCCACTCTTCTGACATTTTCTGGAAAAAGTCAAATCAGGGCTTTAGTCTTCTGCATTTGAAAGAGTGTTTTCAATCCAAAAACCCCTCCGATGGCTTTCTAGCCTGCCTGCAGGACTCGTACAGCTGCGCATGTCATTGTTTGAGGCCTCCTGACCGCAGGAGGCACAGGAAGCTTAAAACATCCTAGGAATGTAGGAGCTTCCGAGGAGTCAAAATCTTTAGAATAGGACTGATTAATGGTTTCACTTTTTGGGTCAATGCTTGCTGCCAAATTTTCATATCCTTTATTTTTAGATATAGTTGGTATATAGAAAAACAAGTAGTAGACCTGGTATTAGCAACATTAGATCTTTGAGTTAAGTACCTTCTTTGTTATATCCCACTGCACCTTTGTTCTATAGAGATGTAACATTAATGCTTTAAGGAGATGCAGATTAAAAAAAAAAAAAACTTCAGGGGAAACAAAATTAACATTCATTAAGGAAGAGAGCCAAAAAGTGTTAACAAGCCTCTTGGCCAAAAGATAATGTAAATCACCTGAAACCTTTTCTATACAAAATGATATACGGAAAGAATCTGGGTTGCGAACGCTACATAATTTTGTGTTACCCATTGATCTCCGTGTTTTATCAAAAGTATAAAAGGCCTTCTGAACAATAAAGGATGGGGGCCAGTTTCTCGGACCAGTTTCTCGAACTAGTCTCTCGGCCTGGTTTCTTGGGACTCTGGCTCCCCCCATATCTCTCTCTCTCTCTTCTTCTCTCCCCTTCCCTCTCTCTGCTCTTTACTTTAACTTCAGGCTGAATCTCCATCTGGGCGCGGAGGCTCGCCAGGTCTACTTACTTGCCCCGGCTGTTAAGACCCGCACGAAAGGGAGCTTAAGGCGAGGCACCCTTAGATATTCAAGCGGGCGCCGGTGGCCCAACGTAGGTGGTGCAAATTCCTTGTCTGGAATTTTATTGGCCTTCCGCGTAAACCAAGCTATTCAGCCCTCTTCCTCCACTTAATCTTCTTACTACACTATAGTTTCTTAATCTAATCTTACATTAATGAACAAACAAGTCTTTCCACGCCAACGCCGTCCACCCTTCGAATTCCCTGGATCCACCGGGGCTGGACCCTGGCAGGCACCGACTCCACACAAGGTCTTAGGCCCTGGCATCGACGGGAGAGGAATCGCGAGAGGACCCCGGGGAACTCGCATGGGGACTGGCCTTTCCTGAGGCCACCAGAGCGGGTCCCAGTGGTCCCCGTCGTAAGGCGAGAGCACGTACCGCAACTCGAAAAAATCCAGGAGATTCTCCCCTCCAGGGGAGATGAGGCCCATTTCCGCTAAGGCGTCTCGACTCTAAACACACCTAACCTCTGGAATTCCAAAGGATCCTTCACACCCTTGCTGGACCTCAAGAAGTTCCCCAACATACCCGTCTCCACTCGAGAGGAAGCACGAGAGTCCCGGCCACATCCAGAGGAGCCCCGTTTCCGCCTCCAAGTTCGAGAGGAGGGATCCTTTTCCTGCGTGGTCGGGAAAGAATTCCCAGCGTTCCCGTCGCATCTCAAGAGGAGGCGCTGTCCACAGGAAAGGCGAGAGGAACTCCAGGGTCGTGCCACAATTCCCAGAGTCCCCCAGATGTCTCAGTCCATTCCAGGGAAACCTGTTTTCCCTGCACTGCCTCGACTTTCAAGCCGAGGAACGACTCACACCACGGTGGCGCGTGGGACAACCCTGTGGGAAAGCCTCGTGGGAAAGCCTCGAGGGAAAGCCACAGATCCCTTGATTCACGTGAAGGGAACCATGACACTGCTGCTGCAGCTCGGGAGGAAAGCGCACGTGCATGCCCCCACTCGAGACGAGGACTGACTCCCCTGGGGAGACTCCAGAAGTACTCCAAGATCCATGTCAGCACTCGAGAGGATTCCTCAGTTTCCGGCACCGACTCCACACAAGGTCTTAGGCCCCGGCACCGACGGGAGAGGAATCCCGAGATGCCCCCGAGCAACTCGCATGGGGACTGGCCTTACCTGAGGCCACCAGATAGGGTCCCTGAGTTCCCCGTCCTAAGTCCGAAGCACCTGCCGCAACTTGAGAAAATCCAGGAGGTTCTCCCCTCCAGGCGAGGTGAGGCTCCTTTCTGCTGAGGCGTCTCGAGGCTAATCACACCTACCCTCTGGAACTTCCAAAGGGTCCTTCACACCCTTGCTGCAACTCAAGAAGTTCCCGGATATACCCGTCTCCACTCGAGAGGAAGCACGAGCGTCCCGCCCACATCCAGAGGAGCCCCGTTACCGCCTCCTAGCTCGAGAGGTGGTATCCTTTCCCTGCAGGGTCGGGAAAGAATTCCCGGCGTTCCCGTTGCATCTCAAGAGGAGGCGCACTCCACCTGAAAGGCGAGAGGGACTCAAGGGTCGTGCCACCATTTCCAGAGTCCCCCAGATGTCTCAGTCCATTCCAGGGAAACCTGTTTTCCCTGCACTGCCTCGACTTTCAAGCCGAGGATCGAATCACACCACGGTGGCACGTGGGACAGCCCTGTGGGAAAGCCTCGTTGGGAAAGCCTCGTGGGAAAGCCTCGAGGGAAAGCCACAGATTCCTTGATCCACGGGAAGGGAAGCGTGACACTGCTGCTACAGCTCGGAGGAAAGCACACGTGCATGCCCCCACTCGAGACGAGGACTGACTCCCCTGGGGCGATTCAAGAAGTACCCCAAGATCCATGTCAGCACTGGAGAGGAATCCTCAGGTTCCGGCACCGACACCGCACAAGGTCTTAGGCCTGGGCATCGATGGGAGAGGAAACCCGTAAGGCCCCCGAGCAACTCGCATGGGGACTGGCCTTTCCTGAGGCCACCAGAGCGGGTCCCTGAGGACCCCGTCGTAAGTCGAGAGAGCCTGCCGCAACTCGAGAAAATCCAGGAGGTTCTCCCTTTCAGGCGAGATGATTCCCATTTCTGCTCAGACGTCTCGAGGCTAATCACACCTAACATCTGGAAGTTCCAAAGGGTCCTTCACACCCTTTCTGCAACTCAAAAAGTTCCCCGACATACCAGTTTCCACTCGAGAGGAATCACGAGAGTCCCGCCCACATCCAGAGGAGCCCCGTTTTGGCCTCATAGCTCGAAGGAGGGATCCTTTCCCTACGTCGTCGGGAAAGATTTCCCGGTGTTCCCGTCACATCTCAAGATGGGGCGCTCTCCACAGGAAAGGCGAGAGGAACTCCAGGGTCGTGCCACCATTCCCAGATCCCCCAGATGTCTCAGTCCATTCCACGGAAGCTTGATTTCCCGGCACTGCCTCGACTTTCAAGCCGAGGATCGACTGACACCACGGTGGCACGTGGGACATCACTGTGGGAAAGCCTCGTGGGAAAGCCTGGTGGGAAAGCGTCATGGGAAAGCCTCGTGGAAAGCCTCGAGGGAAAGCCACTGATCCTAGGATACACGGGAAGGGAAGCGTGACACTGCTGCTACAGCTCGGGAGGAAAGCGCACGTGCATGCCCCCACTCGAGACGAAAACTGACTCCCCTGGGGAGAATCCAGAAGTACCCCAAGATCCATGTCAGAACTGGAGAGGAATTCTCAGTTTCCGACACCGACTCCACACAAGGTCTTAGGCACCGGCATCGATGGGAGAGGAATCCTGAGAGGGCCCGAGCAAATCGCATGGGGACTGGCCTTTCCTGAGGCCACCAGAGCGGGTCCCTGAGGTCCCCGTAGTAATTCGAGAGCACCTGCTGGAACTTGAGAAAATCCAGGAGGTTCTCCCTTCTTGGCGAGATGAGGCCCATTTCCACTGAGTTTTCTCAAGGCTAATCACACCTAACCTCTGGAACTTCCAAAGCGTCCTTCACACCCTTTCTGCAATTCAAGAAGATACCCAACATACCAGTCTCCACTCGAGAGGAAGAACGAGAGTCCCACCCACATCCAGAGGAGTCCCGTTTCCGACTCCTAGCTCGAGAGGAGGGATCCTTTCCCTGCGTGGTCGGGAAAGAATTCCCGGCGTTCCCGTCGCATCTCAAGAGGGGGCGCTCTCCACAGGAAAGGCGAGAGGAACTCCAGGGTCGTGCCACCATTCCCAGAGTCCCACAGATGTCTTCATCCATTCCACGGAAACCTGTTTTCCCTGCACAGCCTCGACTTTCAAGAAGAGGATCGACTCACACCACGGCGGCACGTGGGACAGCCCTGTGGGAAAGCATCGTGGGAAAGCCTCGTGGGAAAGCCTCGTGAGGAAGCCTCGAGGGAAAGCCACTGATCCCTTGATCCACGCGACGGGAGCATGACACTGCTGCTACAACTCGGGAAGAAAGCGCAGGTGCATGCCCCCACTCGAGACGAGGACTGACTCCCCTGGGGAGGCTCCAGACGTACCCCAAGATCCATGTCAGCACTGGAGAGGAATCCTCAGGTTCCGGCACTGACTCCACATAAGGTCTTAGGCCCCGGCATCGACGGGAGAGGAATCCCGAGAGGCCCCCGAGCAACTCGCTTGGGGACTGGCCTTTCCTGAGGCCACGAGAGCGGGTC
Source organism: Capra hircus (assembly GCF_001704415.2). NCBI lineage: Eukaryota > Metazoa > Chordata > Mammalia > Artiodactyla > Bovidae > Capra > Capra hircus. The sequence goes on along the minus strand of NW_017190423.1, from coordinate 3,442 downwards.
CGTGAGGTCCCCGTCGTAAGTCGAGAGCACCTGCCACAACTCGAGAAAATCCAGGAGGTTCTCCCCTCCAGGCGAGGTGAGGCTCCTTTCTGCTGAGGCGTCTCGAGGCTAATCACACCTACCCTCTGGAACTTCCAAAGGGTCCTTCACACCCTTGCTGCAACTCAAGAAGTTCCCGGATATACCCGTCTCCACTCGAGAGGAAGCACGTGAGTCCCGCCCACATCCAGAGGAGCCCCGTTACCGCCTCCTAGCTCGAGAGGTGGTATCCTTTCCCTGCAGGGTCGGGAAAGAATTCCCGGCGTTCCCGTTGCATCTCAAGAGGAGGCGCTCTCCACCTGAAAGGCGAGAGGGACTCAAGGTTCGTGCCACCATTTCCAGAGTACCGCAGATGTCTCAGTCCATTCCAGGGAAACCTGTTTTCCCTGCACTGCCTCGACTTTCAAGCCGAGGATCGAATCACACCACGGTGGCACGTAGGACAGCCCTGTGGGAAAGCCTCGAGGGAAAGCCACAGATGCCTTGATCCACGGGAAAGGAAGCGTGACACTGCTGCTACAGCTCGGAGGAAAGCACACGTGCATTCCCCCACTCGAGACGAGGACTGACTCCCCTGGGGCGATTCCAGAAGTACCCCAAGATCCATGTCAGCACTGGAGAGGAATCCTCAGGTTCCGGCACCGACACCGCACAAGGTCTTAGGCCTGGGCATCGATGGGAGAGGAATCCCGAAAGGCCCCCGAGCAACTCGCATGGGGACTGGCCTTTCCTGAGGCCACCAGAGCGGGTCCCTGAGGACCCCGTCGTAAGTCGAGAGCGCCTGCCGCAACTCGAGAAAATCCAGGAGGTTCTCCCTTCCAGGCGAGATGATTCCCATTTCTGCTGAGACGTCTCGAGGCTAATCACACCTAACCTCTGGAAGTTCCAAAGGGTCCTTCACACCCTTTCTGCAACTCAAAAGTTCCCCGACATACCCGATTCCACTCGAGAGGAAGCACGAGAGTCCCGCCCACATCCAGAGGAGCCCCGGTTCCGCTTCCTAGCTCGAGAGGAGGGATCCTTTCCCTGCGTGTTCGGGAAAGAATTCCCGGCGTTCCTTTCGCATCTCAAGAGGCAGGCGCTCTCCAGAGGAAGAGCGAGAGGAACTCCAGGGTGGTGCCACCATTCCCAGAGTCCCCCAAATGTCTCAGTCCATTCCAGGGAAACCTGTTTTCCCTGCACTGCCTCGACTTTCAAGCCGAGGATCGACTCACACCACGGTGGCACGTGGGACAGCCGTGTGGGAAAGCCTCGTGGGAGAGCCTCGTGGGAAAGCCTCGAGGGAAAGCCTCGAGGGAAAGCCACAGATCCCTTGATCCATGCCAAGGGAAGCGTGACACTGCTGCTACAGCTCGGGAGGAAAGCGCACGTGCATGCCCCCACTCGAGACGAGGACTGACTCCACTGGGACGACTCCAGAAGTACCCCAAGATCCATGTCAGCACTGGAGAGGAATCCTAAGATTCCAGCACCGGCTCCACACAAGATCTTAGGCCCCGGTATCGACGGGAGAAGAATCCCGAGAGGCCCCGAGCAACTCGCATGGGGACTGACCTTTCCTGAGGCCACCAGAGCGGGTCCCTGAGGTCCCCGTCGTAAGTCGAGAGCACCTGCCGCAACTCGAGAAAATCCAGGAGGTTCTCCCCTCCAGGCGAGATGAGGCCCATTTCCGCTGAGGCGTCTCGATGCTATTCAAACCTAACCTCTGGAACTTGCAAAGGGTCCTTCACACCCTTGCTGCAACTCAAGAAGTTCCCCGACATACCCGTCTCCACTCGAGAGGAAGCACGAGAGTCCCGCCCACATCCAGAGGAGCCCCGTTTCCGCCTCCTAGCTCGAGAGGAGGGATCCTTTCCCTGCGTGGTCGGGAAAGAATTCCCGGCGTTCCTGTCGCATCTCAAGAGGAGGCGCTCTCCACAGGAAAGGCGAGAGGAACTCCAGGGTCGTGCCACCATTCCAGAGTCCCCCAGATGTCTCAGTTCATTCCAGGGAAAACCTGTTTTCCCTGCACTGCCTCGACTTTCAATCCGAGGATCGACTCACACCACGGTGGCACGTGGGAGAGCCCTTGTGGGAAAGATTCGTGGGAAAGCCTCGTGGGAAAGTCTCGAGGGAAAGTCACAGATCCCTTGATCCACGGAAATGAAGCGTGACACTGCTGCTACAGCTCGGGAGGAAAGCGCACGTGCATGACCCCACTCGAGACGAAAACTGACTCCCCTGGGAGAATCCAGAAGTACCCTAAGATTCATGTCAGCACTGGTGAGGAATCCTCAGGTTCCGGCAGCCGACTCCGCACAAGGCTTTAATCCCCGTCATCGAAGGGAGAGGAATCCCGAGAGGCCCCGAGCAACTCGCATGGGGACTGGCCTTTCCTGAGGCCACCAGAGCGGGTCCCTGAGGTCCCCTTCGTAAGTCGAGAGCACCTGCCGCAACTCGAGAATATCCAGGAGGTTCTTCCCCCCAGCCGAGATGAGGCCCATTTCCGCTGAGGCGTCTACAGGCTAATCACACCTAACTTCTGGAACTTCCCAAGGGTCCTTGGCACATTTGCTGCAACTGAAGAAGTTCCCCGACATCCTCCTCTCCACTCGACAGGAAGCACGAGAGTCCCGCCCACATCCAGAGGAGCCCCGTTTCCGCCTCTTAGCTCGAGAGGAGGGATCCTTTCCCTGCGTGGTGGGAAAGAATTCACCGCATTCCCGTCGCATCTCAAGAGGAGGCGCTCTCCACAGGAAAGGCGAGAGGAACTCCAGGGTCGTGCCACCATTCCCAGAGTCCCCCAGATGACTCAGTCTATTCCAGGGAAACCTGTTTTCCCTGCACTGCCTCGACTTTCAATCGAGGATCGACTCACAACACGATGGCACGTGGGAGAGCCCTGTGGGAAAGATTCGTGGGAAAGCCTCGTGGGAAAGCCTCAAGGAAAGCCACAGATCCCTTGATCCACGCGAAATGAAGAGCGACACTGCTACTACAGCTCGGGAGGAAAGCGCACGTGCATGCCCCCACTAGAGACTTGGACGGACTCCCGCGGGAAACTCCAGAAGTACCCCAAAATCCATGTCAGCACTGGAGAGGAATCCTCAGGTTCCGGCACCGACTTCACACATGGTCTTAGGCCCAGCATCGATGGAGAGGAATCCCGAGAGGCCCCCGAGCATCTGGCATCGGGACTGGCCTTTCCTGAGCCACCAGAGTGGTCCCTGAGGTCCCCGTCGTAAGTCGAGAGCACCTGCCGCAACTCGAGAAAATCCAGGAGATTTCCCCTCCAGGCGAGATGAGTCCCATTTCCGCTGAGGCGTCTAGAGGCTATTCACACCTAATATCTGGAACTTCCAAAGGGGCCCTTCACACCCTTGCTGCAACTCAAGAAGTTCCCGACTTACCCGTCTCCACTCGA
>NW_017190422.1:0-11295 GCF_001704415.2 Capra hircus | reverse complement strand
TCTCCAGGGCTGACATGCATCTTGGGGTATTTCTGGATTCTCCCCAGGGGAGTCAGTTCTCGTGTTGAGTAGGGGCATGCACGTGCGCTTTCCTCCCTTGCTGTAGCAGCAGTGTCACGCTTCCCGTCGCGTGGATCAAGGGATTGTGGCTTTCCCTCGAGGCTGTCCCACGAGGCTTTCCCACAGGGCTGTCCCACGTGTCACCGTGGTGTGAGTCGATCCTCGCTGAAAGTCGAGGCAGTGTGGGAAAACAGGTTTCCCTGGAATGGACTGAGACATCTGGGGGACTCGTTGAATGGTGGCACGACCCTGGAGTTCCTCTGCCTTTCCTGTGGAGAGCACCTCCTTTTGAGATGCGACGGAAACGCCTGGATTCTTTCCCGACCACGCAGGGAAAGGAACCCTCCTCTCGAGCTAGGAGGGGGAAACGGGGTTCCTCTGGATGTGGGCGGGACTCTCGTGCTTCCTCTCGAGTGGAGACGAGTATGTCGGGGAACTTCTTGATTTGCAGCAAGGGTGTGAAGGACCCTTTGGAAGTTCCAGGTGTTAGATGTGTTTAGCCTCGAGACACCTCAGCGGAAATGGGCCTCATCTCGCCTGGAGGGGAGAACCTCCTGGATTTTCTCGATTTATGGCAGGTGCTCTCGACTTACGATGGGGACCTCAGGGACCCCGCTCTGGTGGCCTCAGGAAAGGCCAGTCCCATGCGAGTTGCTCGGGGCCTCTCGGGATTCCTCTCCCGTCTATGCTGGGGCCTAAGACCTTGTGTGGAGTCGGTGCCGGAACTTGAGCATTCCTCTCCAGTGCTGACATGGATTTTGGGGTACTTCTGGAGTCTCTCCAGTGGAGTCAGTCCTCGTCTTGAGTGGGGGCATGCACATGCGCTTTCCTCCCGAGCTGTAGCAGCGGTGTTACGCTTCCTTCGCGTGGATCAAGGGATCTGTGGCTTTCCCCTCGAGGCTTTCCCACGAGGCTTTCACACGAGGCGTTCCCACGAGGCTTTCCCAAAGGGCTGTCCTACATGCCACCGTGGTGTGAGTCGATCCTCGGCGTGAAAGTCGAACCAGTGCAACAGGAACCTCCTTCCCCACAGTAGGTGGTACACTGTCCCCTTGGGTGGGTATCTCCAGGGCACTCGCGCTGGTGGTTTGCCCGCGGAGGTGCGGGCCTCAGGCTCCATGTGAGAAAAGCCCAAATGGCATTAGCTGCCAGTCCAGACGCTGGCCCCTCAGGTCTCTGGCCGGAGCCTTGGGCTCCAGGCAACTCAAAGCCCTCGGTTTGGCACTCTGTGACTGCTGTAGTGAAAGGACGCCAAGAGCCCACGGAGGAGTTGGGGAGGGGCATGGGGGAAACGGAGGCGAGGACAGCGAGGGATCTAGGTGGAGGCGCTGGAGAGAGCGTCTGGTGTCCCGGAATGCCTCGGAGGAGCCAGCGGGGACAGTCGAGGCCCAGGGACCTGTGGAATGTGAAAAGGCGGGAAATCCCAGAGCAAGGCAGGCTGGGAAAGGGGGCATTGGTGGCCAATTCAAAGGGACCTTGGGCGTTTCTGGGCGGTAAGCTCCCTTGGCACTGCTGAGGGCCCCTGATTGATCCACCCGGGGTTGATCCCACCCCCGCTGCGAGGGAGGGCCACAACCAAAGCCCGCGAACTGCCCGCCCACCCCAACGGGGATCGTGGCGGTCCAGGGCACAGCTGTGCCCGGGAAAAGCCCACTCGCTCCACGGGACTCCGTCCAGGGTCTCTGCTTGGAACGAGGCCAGGGGCAGCCCCCTCCATCTACCCACCCAAACCCTATTGACGTCAATGGTGGCGGAGACGCCTCCCGTTCTCCAGAGTCCTAAGCTGCTGGGTCCCCGCCCACTCGGCCAGCAGTCTGCAGCGTGCCCGTGTGCCTCTCCCACCATGGCTTCGTCAGGCTCCTCCAGCACCTCAAGCGGTACGTTTGCCCTCGGTCCCTGTGGTCGGATCACATCTCAGGGGATTTGCGGGTGGCCTGGGCAAGGGCTCTCGCCAATGTGTTGACCCCCTCCCACCCGAGAACGGCGGGGACCCATCGGCCAGGCCCGGGGTTCCGAGGCGTCAGGTGTGCCCAAAGTTGGAGGGCGTGGCATCGTTCGTTCATCTTGCTCCTTTGGCACACACATGGCTTCTCCGTTCTCTTTTCTGGGAAGGCAGTGTTGTTTCAGGGTGCGTCCTGCAGGGGGGCGGGGCCGGGGTTGCGGGTGGTGGGAGCGGGTGCTGTGCTGGGATGAGGCCCTTTATCCTCACATCTTCCTGTGGGAATGGGAGTCGGGGAGCTCTGTGGCCTTGCTGCCTTCACTGGCTTCCTCTGCACAGGGGCCTAGTGGCTTCTGCCTTTTGTCAGGCGTTACGGAGTTTGGGCTTCGCTTTGGTGGCCTTGGCCTTTGCCTTGGCCTGGGCCTTGGCCTTGCCCTTGGCGGTGCCCTTGCCCTTGCCTTGGTCTTGGCTTGGCCTTGCCTGCCCTTGAACTTGAACTTGACCTTGACCTTGAACTTGACCTTGACTTGACTTTGACTTGAAATTGTCCTTGACCTTGAACTTGAACTTGACTTCACCTTGAACTTGAACTTCAACTTGAACTTGAACTTGAACTTGACTTTGAACTTGAACTTGAACTTGACGTTGAACTTGAACTTGAACTTGATCTTGACTTGACTTGAACTTGAACTTGACTTGATTTGAACTTGACTTGAACCTTGACTTGAACTTGAACTTTTGAACTTGAACTTGAACTTGACCTTGAACTTGAACTTCAAACTTGAACTTGAACTTGAACTTCAACTTGACTTGAACTTCAACTTGAACTTGAACTTTTGAACTTGAACTTGACCTTGAACTTTGAATTTGACCTTGAACCTTGAACTTCAACTTGATCTTGAACTTGACCTTGACCTTGAACTTGACCTTGACCTTGACCAACAACGGGAGACCTCGAGATTTGCTCAGAGCACCGGAGGTCCTGAAGCAGGGCCCTGTATCTCCCCTTCCCTTTGTGATCATTGCAAAGACATTCCTAGCTGATAGCGGGTGTGCCCCTGAAGAAGCAAGCAGTGGGAGTGTGTTTGACACGACTGTGTGCCTTCCTGGCCTCATCTCCACAAGGGGCCTTTCCTCTCGAATAGGCCCCATGTCCCCTTGGGGAGGGTGTCATGCCTCTTTTCTCCTCACTGCCAAAGGGTGGAGCCAAGCTCGCTCTGTCAGAGGTACAAAAACAGCAATTGAATGGATTTTCAAGCTCTTGCTAGGCTGCACCCTTTCAGGGCCCACTTTACTGAAACAGGTGCTCTGTGGCCCTGGTTGGGTATGCAGGTTCACAAACAGGGTGAGATCCTGTCCAAGCCAAGAATTTTCCTGAAAGACCTAGGCTCACTAGAGCTCTCCTCCAGAGCAAAGGGGATAGAGGAGATGTATGGAGGAGTCTTTGCCTTTCCCTGTGAGTGTGGGGCTACTCCTACGGCCCCAAGCTCAGGGATAACTGCCTCTAAGAAAGGAATGGCAAGAAGCGCTATTCTTGGAGGTTGGGACAGGGAGTTCGCAGCATGTGGGGAAAGAAAGACTTCTTCGGGGAAGAAGAGGCAACCACCGGGGGTGTGTTTGCAAGCCTCTATTTGGAAGGAACAGGTTTGCTTATACATCTCAAGACCTCCAGATCTGCTCAGAGGACTGAAGTTCCAGAGACAGGGCCATGTATCTCCCCTTCCCTTTGAGATCCTTGCAAAGACATTCCTAGCAGATCGTGGAGTGCCCATGAAGAAGCAAGCAGCGGGAGTGTGCTTGACATCACTGGCTGCCTACCTGGGCTCAGCTCCTCAAGGGGCCTTTCTCTCCTGGTAGGCCCTATGTCCCCTTTGGGAGAGGGTGGTGCCCTCTTCCCTCCACACTGCCAAAGGGTGGAGGTGGAGCAAACTCGTTCTCTCCGAGGTAAAAAAAAAAAACAAATTGGATGGATTTTTAAGCTCTTGCTATGCTGCACCCCTCCAGGACCCACTCGAGCAAAACAGGTGCCTGTGGCCCTAGGTCGGGTATGCAGGTTCACACACTGGGTGGGATCCCGTCAAAGCCAAGAATTTTCCTGACAGACCTAGGCTCACTAGAGCTCTCCTCCAGAGGAAAGGGGACAGAAAAGACGTGTGTGTGGAGGTGGCTCTGCCTTTCCAGGTCCCAATCTCAGGGATAACTGCCCCTAAGAAAGGAACTGCTGCTGCTGCTGCTGCTAAGTTGCTTCAGTCGTGTTCGACTCTGTGCAACGCCATAGACGGTAGCCCACTAGGCTCCCCGTCCCTGGGATTCTCCAGGCAAGAACAGTAAGTGGGTTGCCATTGCCTTCTCCAATGCATGAAAGTGAAAATGAAAGTGCAGTCGCTCAGTCGCGTCCGACCCTCAGCGACCCCACGGACTGCAGCCTACCAGGCTTCTCCGTCCATAGGATTTTCTGAAAGGAACTGCAAGAAGCGCTTTTCCAGGAGGCTGGGAAAGGGAGTTCGCAGGATGTGGGGAAAGAGAGCCTCTTCGAGGAAGAATAGGCGGCCACTTGTTTTGTGTTGCAAACCTCTATTTGGAAGGAACAGGTTAGCTTATACAAAGGGAGACCTCCAGATCTGCTCAGAGGACCAAAGTTGCAGAGGCAGGTCGGTGTATTTTCCCTTCACTTTGCGATCCTTGCAAAGACATTTCTTGCTGATAGATGATTCAGCAAGGGCCTTTGAGACTGTTGTTTTCTTTCCTAGGTTCAAAGATTCCTTCAGTTCCTAATATAGATATCCTAGAAATTATCTGACATCCGTGAAAATCTGATATGTCCTGGTCAAATGCTGTCAGTTATAATTCCAGTTATCATATTAAAGCATTTCAAGTCGCAGCAGTGACCAGATTACATTGTCAATTTCTATTTAATCAGGTTTTAACCATGTCCTCTATGGTTTCACACTGATGCCTTTGCAGAAATACTGCTACTTCAAGATATATGGAATATACTTTTTTTTAAGCTTACCGATAATTTGTTTGTTTGTTTGTTTGTCTTCTGGTAAGCTGGTACCAGATGGAATTTAGTCTCCTCTCTAGGTTAAGAGAACAAAGTTTTCTTAGAATGCAATTTTTGATAACAGACTATGGATTTCTTTACCTTTCATTGATTTATAATTGTTTTCATCATCTGTTTTTTACTTCGGTAAAGTAAATAAGCCTTATTTAAGATTTTGGTACATGTAGGATGGACTAAGCTTTCCCCACTCTTGCAAGTTCCCTTAACCCTTCAGATTCTTCTCGTGGGACCAAGATCTCACTTTCCTCCAGAGGACAATCCAAGCTTTTTATTAGTTGATCTGCCCCTGACATCAGAGTCCATTTGAGCACGAGTTGGCCTATAATTTAGGCATGAAACTATGACTACATAAAGAAAAGGTGACTTTATGATTCAGGGATGGCCATGATATGCCTTGCACTTCAGAGAAAATGGGTTAAAATGATTTTTTTTTCTTCAAAACTGCACAGCCAGTTCTTTCAGCATATGCAATTGAAAACATCTAGTCATTAGGTCAGTTTTCATTCCAATCCCAAAGAAAGGCAATGACAAAGAATATTCAAGCTGCTGCACAATTGCACTCATCTCACACACTAGTAAAGTAATGCTCAAAATTCTCCAAGTTCACATGAACTGTGAACTTCCAAATGTTCAAGAGGGATTTAAAACATGCAGAGAAACCAGAGATCAAACTGCCAACATCCACTGGATCATTGAAAAAGCAAGAGAGTTCCAGAAAAAAAGACATCTATTTCTGCTTTATTGACTATGCCAAAGCCTTTGACTGTGTGGATCACAATAAACTGGGGAAAATTCTGAAAGAGATGGGAATACCAGACCACCTGACCTGTCTCTTGAGAAACCTGTATGCAGGTCAGGAAGAAACAGTTCGAACTGGACATGGAACAACAGACTGGTTCTAACTAGGAAAAGGAATATGTCAAGGCTCTATATTGTCACCCTGCTTATTTAACTTATATGCAAACTACATCATGAGAAACACTGGGCTGGAGGAAGCACATGCTGGAATCCAGATTGCTGGGAGAAATATCAATAATCTCAGATATGCAGATGACACCACCCTTATGGCAGAAAGTGAAGAAGAACTAAAGAGTCTCCAGATGAAAGTGAAAGAGGAGAGTGAAAAAGTTAGCTTAAAGCTCAGCATTCAGAAAACTAAAATCATTGCATCCAGTCTCATCACTTCATGGCAAATAGATGGGAAAACAGAGGTCAGGAGTTCCAGAGGTCAAGTGTGATTAGCCTCGAGACACCTCAGTGGAAACGGGCCTCATCTCGCCTGCAGGGGAGAACCTCATGGATTTTACCGAGTTGCGGCAGGTGCTCTTGACTTACGACGGGGACCTCATGGACCCACTCTGGTGACCTCAGGAAAGGCCAGACCCATGCGAGTTGCTAGAGGGTCTGTCGCTGTTCCTCTCCCGTCGATGCCAGGGCCTAAGACCTTCTGTGGAGTCGGGGCCGGAACCTGAGGATTCCTCTCCAGGGCTGACATGCATCTTGGGGTATTTCTGGATTCTCCCCAGGGGAGTCAGTTCTCGTGTCGAGTAGGGGCATGCACGTGCGCTTTCCTCCCTTGCTGTAGCAGCAGTGTCACGCTTCCCGTCGCGTGGATCAAGGGATCTGTGGCTTTCCCTCGAGGCTGTCCCACGAGGCTTTCCCACAGGGCTGTCCCACGTGTCACCGTGGTGTGAGTCGATCCTCGGCATGAAAGTCGAGGCAGTGCTGGGAAAACAGGTTTCCCTGGAATGGACTGAGACATCTGGGGGACTCGTTGAATGGTGGCACGACCCTGGAGTTCCTCTGCCTTTCCTGTGGAGAGCACCTCCTTTTGAGATGCGACGGAAACGCCTGGAATTCTTTCCCGACCACGCAGGGAAAGGAACCCTCCTCTCGAGCTAGGAGGGGAAAACGGGGTTCCTCTGGATGTGGGCGGGACTCTCGTGCTTCCTCTCGAGTGGAGACGAGTATGTCGGGGAACTTCTTGATTTGCAGCAAGGGTGTGAAGGACCCTTTGGAAGTTCCAGGTGTTAGATGTGTTTAGCCTCGAGACACCTCAGCGGAAATGGGCCTCATCTCGCCTGGAGGGGAGAACCTCCTGGATTTTTCTCGATTTATGGCAGGTGCTCTCGACTTACGATGGGGACCTCAGGGACCCGCTCTGGTGGCCTCAGGAAAGGCCAGTCCCCATGCGAGTTGCTCGGGGCCTCTCGGGATTCCTCTCCCGTCTATGCTGGGGCCTAAGACCTTGTGTGGAGTCGGTGCCGGAACTTGAGCATTCCTCTCCAGTGCTGACATGGATTTTGGGGTACTTCTGGAGTCTCTCCAGTGGAGTCAGTCCTCGTCTTGAGTGGGGGCATGCACATGCGCTTTCCTCCCGAGCTGTAGCAGCGGTGTTACGCTTCCTTCGCGTGGATCAAGGGATCTGTGGCTTTCCCTCGAGGCTTTCCCACGAGGCTTTCACACGAGGCGTTCCCACGAGGCTTTCCCAAAGGGCTGTCCTACATGCCACCGTGGTGTGAGTCGATCCTCGGCGTGAAAGTCGAACCAGTGCAGGGAAAACAGGAACCTCCTTCCCCACAGTAGGTGGTACACTGTCCCCTTGGGTGGGTATCTCCAGGGCACTCGCGCTGGTGGTTTGCCCGCGGAGGTGCGGGCCTCAGGCTCCATGTGAGAAAAGCCCCAAATGGCATTAGCTGCCAGTCCAGACGCTGGCCCCTCAGGTCTCTGGCCGGAGCCTTGGGCTCCAGGCAACTCAAAGCCCTCGGTATTGGCACTCTGTGACTGCTGTAGTGAAAGGACGCCAAGAGCCCACGGAGGAGTTGGGGAGGGGGCATGGGGGAAACGGAGGCGAGGACAGCGAGGGATCTAGGTGGAGGCGCTGGAGAGAGCGTCTGGTGTCCCGGAATGCCTCGGAGGAGCCAGCGGGGGACAGTCGAGGCCCAGGGACCTGTGGAATGTGAAAAGGCGGGAAATCCCAGAGCAAGGCAGGCTGGGAAAGGGGGCATTGGTGGCCAATTCAAGGGACCTTGGGGCGTTTCCTGGGCGGTAAGCTCCCTTGGCACTGCTGAGGGCCCCTGATTGATCCACCCGGGGTTGATCCCACCCCGCTGCGAGGGAGGGCCACAAACCAAAGCCCGCGAACTGCCGCCCACCCAACGGGGATCGTGGCGGTCCAGGGCACAGCTGTGCCCGGGAAAAGCCCACTCGCTCCACGGGACTCCGTCCAGGGTCTCTGCTTGGAACGAGGCCAGGGGCAGCCCCTCCATCTACCCACCCAAACCCTATTGACGTCAATGGTGGCGGAGACGCCTCCCGTTCTCCAGAGTCCTAAGCTGCTGGGTCCCCGCCCACTCGGCCAGCAGTCTGCAGCGTGCCCGTGTGCCTCTCCCACCATGGCTTCGTCAGGCTCCTCCAGCACCTCAAGCGGTACGTTTGCCCTCGGTCCCTGTGGTCGGATCACATCTCAGGGGATTTGCGGGTGGCCTGGGCAAGGGCTCTCGGCCAATGTGTTGACCCCCTCCCACCCGAGAACGGCGGGGACCCATCGGCCAGGCCGGGGTTCCGAGGCGTCAGGTGTGCCCAAAGTTGGAGGGCGTGGCATCGTTCGTTCATCTTGCTCCTTTGGCACACACATGGCTTCTCCGTTCTCTTTTCTGGGAAGGCAGTGTTGTTTCAGGGTGCGTCCTGCAGGGGGGCGGGGGCCGGGGTTGCGGGGTGGTGGGAGCGGGTGCTGTGCTGGGATGAGGCCCTTTATCCTCACATCTTCCTGTGGGAATGGGAGTCGGGGAGCCTCTGTGGCCTTGCTGCCTTCACTGGCTTCCTCTGCACAGGGGCCTAGTGGCTTCTGCCTTTTGTCAGGCGTTACGGAGTTTGGGCTTCGCTTTGGTGGCCTTGGCCTTTGCCTTGGCCTGGGCCTTGGCCTTGCCCTTGGCGGTGCCCTTGCCCTTGCCTTGGTCTTGGGCTTGGCCTTGCCTGCCCTTGAACTTGAACTTGACCTTGACCTTGAACTTGACCTTGACCTTGACTTTGAACTTGAAATTGTCCTTGACCTTGAACTTGAACTTGACCTTCACCTTGAACTTGAACTTCAACTTGAACTTGAACTTGAACTTGACTTTGAACTTGAACTTGAACTTGACTTGAACTTGAACTTGAACTTTTGACCTTGTACTTGAACTTGAACTTGACCTTGAACTTCTTGAACTTGAACTTGACCTTGACCTTGAACTTCAACTTGAACTTGAACTTCACTTGAACTTGAACTTCACCTTGACCTTGAACTTGAACTTCAAACTTGAACTTGAACTTTGACTTGACTTGACCTTGACTTGAACCTTGACCTTGAACAACTTGAATCCTTGACCTTGAAATTCAACTTGATCTTGAACTTGACCTTGACCTTGAACTTGACCTTGACCTTGACCAACAACGGGAGACCTCGAGATTTGCTCAGAGCACCGGAGGTCCTGAAGCAGGGCCCTGTATCTCCCTTCCCTTTGTGATCATAGCAAAGACATTCCTAGCTGATAGCGGGTGTGCCCCTGAAGAAGCAAGCAGTGGGAGTGTGTTTGACACGACTGTGTGCTTCCTGGCCTCATCTCCACAAGGGGCCTTTCCTCTCGAATAGGCCCATGTCCCCTTGGGGAGGGTGTCATGCCTCTTTTTCTCCTCACTGCCAAAGGGTGGAGCCAAGCTCGCTCTGTCAGAGGTACAAAAACAGGCAATTGAATGGATTTTCAAGCTCTTGCTAGGCTGCACCCTTTCAGGGCCCACTTTACTGAAACAGGTGCTCTGTGGCCCTGGTTGGATATGCAGGTTCACAAACAGGGAGAGATCCTGTCCAAGCCAAGAATTTTCCTGACAGACCTAGGCTCACTAAGAGCTCTCCTCCAGAGGAAAGGGAACAGAAAAGACGTGTGTGTGGAGGTGGCTCTGGGCTTCGCAGGTCCCAATCTCAGGGATAACTGCCCCTAAGAAAGGAACTGCTGCTGCTGCTGCTTGCAAGTTGCTTCAGTCGTGTTCGACTCTGTTAGACGGTAGCCACCTGCTCCCCGTCCCTGGGATTCTCCAGGCAAGAACAGTAAGTGGGTTGCCATTGCTCTCCAATGCATGAAAGTGAAAATGAAAGTGCAGTCGCTCAGTCGTGTCCGACCCTCAGCGACCCCACGGACTGCAGCCTACCAGGCTTCTCCGTCCATAGGATTTTCTGAAAGGAACTGCAAGAAGCGCTTTTCCTGGAGGCTGGGAAAAGGAGTTTCGCAGGATGTGGGGAAAGAGATCCTCCTTCGGGAAGAATAGGCGGCCACTTGTTTTGTGTTGCAAACCTCTATTTGGAAGGAACAGGTTAGCTTATACAAAGGGAGACCTCCAGATCTGCTCAGAGGACCGAAGTTGCAGAGGCAGGTCGGTGTAATTTCCCTTCATTTTGCGATCCTTGCAAAGACATTCCTTGCTGATAGATATTCAGCAAGGGCCTTTGAGACTGTTGTTTTCTTTCCTAGGTTCAAAGATTCCTTCAGTTTCCTAATAAGATATCCTAGAAATTATCTGACATCCGTGAAAATCTGATATGTCCTGGTCAAATGCTGTCAGTTATAATTCAGTTATCATATTAAAGCATTTCAAGTCGCAGCAGTGACCAGATTACATTGTCAATTTCTATTTAATCAGGTTTTAACCATGTCTTCTATGATTTCACACTGATGCCTTTGCAGAAATACTGCTACTTCAAGATATATGGAATATACATTTTTTTAAGCTTACCGATAATTTGTTTGTTTGTTTGTTTGTCTTCTGGTAAGCTGGTACCAGATGAATTTAGTCTCCTCTCTAGTTAAGAGAACAAAGTTTTCTTAGAATGCAATTTTTGATAACAGACTATGAGTTTCTTTACCTTTCATTGATTTATAATTGTTTTCATCATCTGTTTTTTACTTCGGTAAAGTAAATAAGCCTTATTTTAAGATTTTGGTACATGTAGGATGGACTAAGCTTTCCCACACTCTGCAAGTTCCCTTAACCCTTTCAGATTCTTCTCGTGGGACAAGATCTCACTTTCCTCCAGAGGGACAATCCAAGCTTTTTATTAGTTGATCTGCCCCTGACATCAGAGTCAATTTGAGCATGAGTTGGCCTATAATTTAGGCATGAAACTATGACTACATAAAGAAAAGGTGACTTATATGATTCAGGGATGGCCATGATATGCCTTGCACTTCAGAGAAAATGG
>NW_017190421.1:0-11296 GCF_001704415.2 Capra hircus | reverse complement strand
ACCTTGATCCACAAGAAGGGAAGCGTGACACTCCTGCTATAGCTCGGGAGCGCACGTGCATGCCCCCACTCGAGACGAGGACTGACTCCCCTGGGAGACTCCAGAAGTACCCCAAGATCCATGTCAGCACTGGAGAGGAATCTCAGGTTCCGCACCGACTCACACAAGATCTAGGCCCCGGCCTTGACGGGAGAGGAATCCCGAGAGGCCCCGAGCCACTCGCATGCGGACTGGCCTTTCCTGAGGCCACCAGAGCGGGTCCCTGAGGTCCCCGTCGTAAGTCGAGAGCACCTGCCGCAACTCGAGAAAATCCAGGATGTTCTCCCCTCCAGGCGAGATGAGGCCCATTTCCGCTGAGCCGTTTTGAGGCTAATCACATCTAATATCTGGAACTTCCAAAGGGTCCTTCACACCCTTGCTGCAACTCAAAAGTTCCCCGACATACCCGTCTCCACTCGAGAGGAAGCACGAGAGTCCAGGCCCACATCCAGAAGAGCCCCATTTCCGCCTCCTATCCCGAGAGGAGGATCCTTTCCCTCCGTGGTCGGGAAAAAGAATTTCCCGTTCCCCATCGCATCTCAAGAGGAGGCCACTCTCCACGGAAAGGCGAGAGGAACTCCAGGTCGTGCCACCATTCCCAGAGTCCCCAGATGTCTAAGTCCATTCAGGGAAATCTGTTTTCCCTGCACTGTTCGACTTTCAAGCCGAGGATCGACTCACACCACGGTGGCACGTGGGACAGCCCTGTGGAAAGCCTCGTGGGAAAGCCCTGGGAAAGCCTTGGAAAGCCTAGATCCCTTGATCCACGCGAAGGAAGAGTGACACTGCTGCTACAGCTCGAGGAAAACGCACGTGCATGCCCCAATCGAGACGAGGACTGACTCCCCTCTAGAGACTCCAGAAGAACCCAAGATCCATGTCAGCACTGGAGAGGAATCCTCAGGTTCCGAAACCGACTCCACACATGGTCTTACGCCCCCGCATCGAACGAGAGGAATCCCGAGAGGCCCCAACAACTCGCATGGGGACTGCCTTTCCTGAGGCCACCAGAGCGGGTCCCTGAGGTCCCCGTCGTAAGTCGAGAGCACCTGCCCAACTCGAGAAAATCCAGGAGGTTCTCCCCTCCAGGCGAGATGAGGCCCATTTCCGCTGAGCCGTTTTGAGGCTAATCACATCTAACATCTGAACTTCCAAAGGGTCCTTCACACCCTTGCTGCAACTCAAGAAGTTCCCCGACATACCCGTCTCCACTCGAGAGGAAGCACGAGAGTCCAGGCCCACATCCAGAGAAGAGCCCCATTTCCGCCTCCTATCCCGAGAGGAGGGATCCTTTCCCTGCGTGGTCGGAAAAAACAATTCCCGGGTTCCCATCGCATCTCAAGAGGAGGCACTCTCCACAGGAAAGGCGAGAGGAACTCCAGGGTCGTGCCACCATTACAGAGTCCCCAGATGTCTAAGTCCATTCAGGGAAAATCTGTTTTCCCTGCACTGTTTCGACTTTCAAGCCAAGGATCGACTCACACCACGGTGGCACGTGGGACGCCCTGTGGGAAAGCCTCGTGGGAAAGCCTCGTGGGAAATCCTCCTAGGGAAAGCCTTGAGGGAAAGCCAAGAATCCCTTGATCCACGCGAAGGGTAGCGTGACACTACTGCTACAGCTCGGAAGGAAAAGCACGTGCATGCCCCAATCGAGACGAGGACTGACTCCCCTGGGAGACTCCAGAAGTACCCCAAGATCCATGTCAGCACTGGAGAGGAATCCTCAGGTTCGGCACCGACTCCACACGAGTCTTAGCCCGGCATCGAGGAGAGAGAATCCCGAGAGGCCCCCGAGCAACTCGCATGGGACTGGCCTTTCCTGAGCCACCAGAGCGGTCCCTGAGCGTCCCGTCGTAAGTCGAGAGCACCTGCCCGCAACTCGAGAAAATCCAGGAGTTCTCCCTCCAGGCGAGATGAGGCCCATTTCCGCTGAGGCGTCTCGAGGCTAATCACACTAACTCTGGAACTTCCAAAGGGTCCTTCACACCCTTGCTGCAACTCAAGAAGTTCCCGACATACCCGTCTCCACTCGAGAGAAGCACGAGAGCCCGCCACATCCAGAGGAGCCCCGTTTCGCCTCCTAACTCGAGAGGAGGATCCTTTCCCTGCGTGGCGGGAAAGAATTCCCGCGTTCCCGTCGCATCTCAAGAGGAGGCGCCTCCACAGGAAAGGCGAGGAACTCCAGGTCGTGCCACATTCCCAGAGTCCCCAGATGTCTCAGTCCATTCAGGGAAACCTGTTTCCCTGCACTGCCTCGACTTTCAAGCGAGATCGACTCACACACGGTGGCACGTGGGACAGCCCTGTGCGGAAAGCCTCGTGGCGAAAGCCTCGTGGGAAGCCTCGACGGAAAGCCACAGATCCCTGATCATACGCAAGAAGCTGACACTGCTGCTACGCTCGGGAGGAAAGCGCACGTGCATGCCCCACTCGAAGACGAGGACTGACTCCCCTGGGAGACTCCAGAAGTACCCCAAGATCCATGTCAGCACTGCAGAGAGAATCCTCAGGTTCCGCCACGACTCCACCACAAGGTCTTAGCCCGCATCTACCGGGAGAGGAATCCCGAGAGGCCCCGAGCAAACTCGCATGGCGACTGGCCTTTCCTGAGGCCACCAGACGGGTCCCTGATGTCCCCGTCTAAGTCCAGAGCACCTGCGCCAACTCGAGAAAATTCAGGAGTTTCCCCTCCAGGCGAGATGAGGCCCATTTCCGCTGAGGCGTCTCGAGGCTAATCACACCTAAACCTCTGGAACTCCAAAGCGTCTTCACACCCTTGCTGCAACTCAACAAGTTCCCGACATACCGTCTCCACTCGAGAGGAAGCACGAGAGTCCCCCCACATCCAGAGGAGCCCCGTTTCCGCCTCTAGCCGAGAGGAGGATCCTTTCCTGCTGGTCGGGAAAGAATTCCGGCGTTCCCGTCGCATCTCAAGAGGAGGCGCTCTCCACAGGAAAGGCGAGAGAACTCCAGGTTGTGCCACCATTCCAGAGTCCCCAGATGTCTCAGTCCATTCCAGGGAAACCGTTTTCCCTGCACTGCCTCGACTTTCAAGCGAGGATCGACTCATACAACGGTGCACGTGGGACAGCCTGTGGAAAGCCTCGTGGGGAAAGCCTCGTGGAAAGCCTCGAGGAAACCACGATCTTGATCCACGCGAAGGGAAGCGTGACACTTCTGCTATAGCTCGGGTGGCAAGCGCACGTGCATGCCCCCACTCGAGACGAGGACTGACTCCCCTGGGAGACTCCAGAAGTCCCAAGATCCATGTCAGCACTGGAGAGGAATCTCAGGTTCCGGCACGACTCGCACAAAGGTCTAGGCCCAGCATCGACGCGGAGAGGAATCCGAGAGGCCCCGAGCCACTCGCATGGGGACTGGCCTTTCCTGAGGCCACCAGAGCCGGTCCCTGAGGTCCCGTCGTAAGTCGAGAGCACCTGCCGCAACTCGAGAAAATCCAGGAGTTCTCCCCTCCAGGGGAGATGAGGCCCATTTCCGCTGAGGCTTCTAGAGGCTAATCACACCTAACTCTGGAACTTCCAAAGGGTCCTTCACACCCTTGCTACAACTCAAGAAGTTCCCCGACATACCCGTCTCCACTCGGAGGAAGCACGAGAGTCCCGCCCACATCCAGAGGAGCCCCGTTTCCGCCTCCTGCTCGAGAGACGGGTTCCTTTCCCTGCGTGGTCGGGGAAAGAATTCCCGGCGTTCCCTGTCGCATCTCAAGAGGAGGCACTCTCCACAGGAAAGGCGAGAGGAACTCCAGGTTCGTGCCACCATTCCCAGAGTCCTCCAGATGTCTCAGTCCATTCCAGGGAAACCTGTTTTCCCTGCACTGCCTCGACTTTCAAGCCGAGGATCGACTCACACCACGGTGCACGTGGACAGCCCTGTGGAAAGCCTCGTGGGAAAGCTCGTGGGAAATCCTCGTAGGAAGCCTTGAAGAAAGCCTAGAATCCTTGATCCACGCGAAGGGAGAGTGACACTGCTGCTACAGCTCGGATGGAAAACGCACGTGCATGCCCCAATCGAGACGAGACTGACTCCCTCTAGAGACTCCAGAAGAACCCCAAGATCATGTCAGCACTGGAGAGGAATCCTCAGGTTTCCGAACCGACTCCACACATGCGTCTTACGCCCCGCATCGACGGGAGAGGAATCCCGAGAGGCCCCGAACAACTCGCATGGACTGGCCTTTCCTGAGCACCAGAGCGGGTCCCTGAGGTCCCCGTCGTAAGTCGAGAGCACCTGCCGCAACTCGAGAAAATCCAGGAGTTCTCCCCTCCAGGCGAGATGAGGCCCATTTCCGCTGAGCCGTTCTGAGCTAATCACATCTAACATCTGAAACTTCCAAAGGTCCTTCACACCCTTGCTGCAACACAAGAAGTTCCCGACATACCCGTCTCCACTCGAGAGGAAGCACGAGAGTCAGCCCACATCCAGAAGAGCCCCATTTCCGCCTCCTATCCGAGAGGAGGCATCCTTTCCCTGCGTGGTCGGAAAACAATTCCGGTGTTCCCATCGCATCTCAAGAGGAGGCACTCTCCAAGGAAAGGCGAGAGGAACTCAGGGTCGTGCCACCATTTACAGAGTCCTCCAGATGTCTAAGTCCATTCAAGGAAATCTGTTTCCCTGCACTGTTCGACTTTCAAGCCAAGGATCGACTCACACCACGGTGGCAGTGGACGGCCCTGTGGGAAAGCCTCGTGGAAAGCCTCGTGGAAATCCTCCTAGAAAGCCTGAGGAAGCCAGAATCCCTTGATCCACGCGAAGGTAGCGTGACACTACTGCTACAGCTCGGAAGGAAAACGCACGTGCATGCCCCAATCGAGACGAGGACTGACTCCCCTCTAGAGACTCCAGAAGTACCCCAAGATCCATGTCAGCACTGGAGAGGAATCCTCAGGTTCCGACACCGACTCCACACATGTCTTACGCCCGCATCGACGGCGAGAGAATCCCGAGAGCCCCCGAGCAACTCGCATGGGACTGCCTTCCTGAGCCACCAGAGTAGTCCCTGAAGACCCCGTCGTAAGTCGAGAGCACCTGCCGCAACTCGAGAAAATCCAGGAGGTTCTCCCCTCCAGCGAGATGAGGCCCATTTCCGCTGAGCGTCTCGAGGCTAATCACACCTAACCTCTGGAACTTCCAAAGGGTCCTTCACACCCTTGATGCAACTCAAGAAGTTCCCGACATACCCGTCTCCACTCGAGAGAAGCACGAGAGTCCCGCCCACATCCAGAGGAGCCCCGTTTCGTCCTCCTAACTCGAGAGGAGGATCCTTCCCTGCTGGTCGGGAAAGAATTCCCGGCATTCCCGTCGCATCTCAAGAGGAGGCGCTCTCCACAGGAAGGCAAGAGGAACTCCAGCGTTCGTGCCACTATTCCCAGAGTCCCCCAGATGTCTCAGTCCATTCCAGGAAACCTGTTTTCCCTGCACTGCCTCGACTTTCAAGCCGAGGATCGACTCACACCAGGGTGGCACGTGGGACAGCCCTGTGCGAAACCTCGTGGGAAAGCCTCGTGGGGAAGCCTCGACGGAAAGCCACAGAACCCTTGACATACCGCGAAGCAAGCGTGACACTGCTGCTACGCTCGGGAGGAACGCGCACGTGCATGCCCCCACTCGAGACGAGGACTGACTCCCCTGGGGAGACGCGAGAAGTACCCCAAATCCATGTCAGCACTGGAGAGGAATCCTCAGGTTCCGCACCGACTCCACACAAGTCTTAGCGACTGCATCTACGGAGAGGAATCCCGAGAGGGCCCGAGCAACTCGCATGGCGTCTGGCCTTTCCTGAGGCCACCAGAGAGGTCCCTGATGTCCCCGTCATAACTCGAGAGCACCTGCCACAACTCGAGAAAATCCAGGTGTTTCTCCCCTCCAGGCGAGATGAGGACCATTTCCGCTGAGGGGTCTCGAGGCTAATCACACCTAACCTCTGGAACTGCCAAAGGGCCCTCACACCCTTGCTGCAACTCAACAAGTTCCCCGACATATCCGTCTCCACTCGAGAGAAGCACGAGAGTCCCGCCACATCCAGAGGAGTCCCGTTTCCGCCTCCTAGCTCGAGAGGAGGGATCCTTTCCCTGCGTGTTCGGAAAGAATTCCCGGGATCCCGTCGCATCTCAAGAGGAGGCGCACTCCACAGGAAAGGCGGAGGAACTCCTGGGTTGTGCCACCATTCCCAGAGTCCCCCAGATGTCTCAGTCCATTCCAGGGAAACCCGTTTTCCTGCACTGCCTCGACTTTCAAGCGAGAATCGACTCACACCACGGTGGCACGTGGGACAGCCCTGTGGGAAAGCCTCGTGGGAAAGCCTCAAGGGAAAGCCACAGATCCCTTGATCCACGCGAAGGGAAGCGTGACACTGCTGCTTCAGCTCGGGAGCAAATCTCACGTGGATGCCCCAACTCGAGACGAGGACTGAGTCCCCTGGGTAGGCTCCCGAAGTTCCCCAAGATCCCATGTCCAGCACTGGAGAGAATCCTCAGGTTCCTACAACAATTCCACACAATGGTCTTAAGCCCCGGCATCGACGGGAGAGGAATCCCGAGAGGCCCCTGAGCAACTCACATGGGGTTTGGCCTTTCCTGAGGCCACCAGAGCAGGTCCCTGAGGTCCCCGTCGTAAGTCGAGAGCACCTGCCGCAACCTCCGAGAAAATCCAGGAGGTTCTCCCCTCCAGGCGGAGATGAGGCCCATTTCCGCTGAGGCTTCTAGAGGCCTAATCACACCTAACTTGCTGGAACTTCCAAAGGGTCCTTCTCACCCTTGCTACAACTCAGGAAGTTCCCCGGCATACCCGACTCCACTCAGGATGAAGCACCGAGAGTCCCGCCCCACATCCAGAGGAGACCCGTTTCCGCCTCCTTGCTCGAGAGACGGGTTCCTTTCCCTGCGTGGTCGGGAAAGAATTCCCCGGCGTTCCTGTCGGCATCTCAAGACGGAGGCACTCTCCACAGGAAAGGCGTGAGGAACTCCAGGGGTTGTGCCACCATTCCCAGAGTCCTCCAGATATCTCAGTCCATTCCAGGGAAACCTGTTTTCCCTGCACTGTTTAGACTTTCAAGCCGAGGATCGACTCACACCACGGTGGCACGTGGGACAGCCCTATGGCGGAAAGCCTCGTGGGAAAGCCTCCTGGGAAAGGCCTCGAGGGAAAGCCACTGATCCCTTGATCCACGTGAAGGAAGCGTGACACTGCTGCTACAGCTCCGGAGGAAAGCGTACGTGCATGCCCCACTCGAGACGAGACTGAGTCCCCTGGGGAGACTCCAGAAGTACTCCAAGATCCATGTCAGCATTGGAGAGGAATCCTCAGGTTCCGGCACCGACTCCACACAAGGTCTTAGGACCGGCATCGACGGGAGAGGAATCCCGAGAGGCCCCGAGCAACTCGCATGGTGACTGGCCTTTCCTGAGGCCACCAGAGCGGTCCTGAGGTCCCCGACCTAAGTCGAGAGCACCTGCCGCAACTCGAGAAAATCCAGGAGGTTCTCCCTCCAGGCGAAGATGAGGCCCATTTCTGCTGAGCGCTCTCGAGGTAATCACATCTAACCTCTGGAACTTCCAAAAGGTCCTTCACACCCTTGCTGCAACTCAGAAGTTCCCGTGCATACCCGTCTCCACTCGAGAGGAAGCACGAGATGTCTCGCCCACATCCAGAAGGAGCCCCGTTTCCCGCCTCCTAGCTCCGAGAGGAGCGATCCATTCCCTGCGTGGTCGGGAAAGAATTCCCGGCGTTGCCATCGCATCTCAAGAGTAGGCACTCTCCACGGGAAAGGCGAGAGGAACTCCAGGGTCTTGCTACCATTCCCAGAGTCCTCAAGATGTCTAAGTCCATTCAAGGGAAATCCTGTTTTCCCTGCACTGTTTCGACTTTCAAGCAGAAGGATCGACTCACACCACTGGTGGCACGTGGGACAGCCCTGTGGGAAAGCCTCGTGGGAAAGCCTCGAGGAAAGCCACGGATCCCTTGATCCACGCGAAGGGAAGCATTACAATGCTGCTACAGCTCGAGAGTAAAGCGCACTTGTATGACCCCACTCGAGACGAGGACTGAAACCACTGGGGACAGTCCAGAAGTTCCCCAAGATCCATTTCAGCACTGGAGAGGAATCCTCAGGTTCCGGAACCGACTCCACACAATGTCTTAGGCCCCGGCATCGACGGGAGAGGAATCCCGAGAGGCCCCGAGCAACTCGCATGGGGACTGGCCTTTCCTGAGGCCTCCAGAGCGGTCCCTGAGACAACGTCTTAAGTCGAGAGCACCTGCCGCAACTCGAGAAAATCCAGGAGGTTCTCCCCTCTAGGCGAGATGAGGGCCATTCCGCTGAGGTGTCTCGAGGCTAATCACACCTAACCTCTGGAACTTCCAAAGGGTCCTTCACACCCTTGCTGCAACTCAAGAAGTTCCCCGACTTACCCGGCTCCACTCGAGAGGAAGCAGGAGAGTCCCGCCCACATCCAGAGGAGACCCGTTTCTGCCTCATAGCTCAAGAGGAGGATCCTTTCCCTGCGTGTCGGGAAAGAATTCCACGCGTTCCCGTTGCATCTCAAGAGGAGTCGCTCTCCACAGGAAAGGCGAGAGGAACTCCAGGGTCGTGCCACCATTCCCTGAGTCCCCAGATGTCTCAGTCTATTCCAGGGAAACCTGTTTTCCCTGCACTGCCTCGACTTTCAAGCGAGGATCGACTCACACCACGGTGGCACGTGGGACAGCCCTGTGGGAAAGCCTCTTGGGAAAGCCACAGTAACCTTGATCCACGCGAAGGGAAGCGTGACACTGCTGCTACAGCTCGAGGAAAGCTCACGTGCATGCCCCCACTCGAGACGAGGACTGACTCCACTGGGAGACTCCAGGAGTTCACCAAGATACATGTCGGCACTGCAGAGGAATCCTCAGTTCCAGTACCGACTCCACACAAGGTCTTAGGCCCCGGCATAACGGGAGAGGAATCCCAAGAGGCCCCGAGCAACTCGCATGGGACTGGCCTTTCCTGAGGCGACCAGAGCGGGTCCCTGAGGTCCCCGTCGTTAGTCGAGAGCACCTGCCGCAACTCCAGAAAATCCAGGAGTTCTCCCCTCCAGGCGAGATGAGGCCCATTTCCGCTGAGGTGTCTCGAGGCTAATCACACCTAAACTCTGGAACTCCAAAGGTTCCTTCACACCCTTGCTGCAACTCAAGAAGTTCCCCGACATACCCGTCGCCACTCGAGAGGAAGCACGAGAGTCCCACCCACATCCAGAGCAGTCCCGCTTCCGCCTCCTAGCTCGAGAGGAGGGATCCTTTCCCTGCGTGGTCGGGACAGAATTCCCGGCGTTCCCGTCGCATCTCAAGAGGAGTCGCTTTCCACAGGAAAGGCGAGAGGAACTCAGAGTCGTACCACCATTCTCAGAGTCCCCCAGATGTCTCCGTCCATTCCAGGGAAACCTTTTTCCCTGCACTGCCTCGACTTTCAAGCGAGGATCGACTCACACCACGGTGGCACGTGGGACAGCCCTGTGGGAAAGCCTCGTGGGAAAGCCACAGATCCCTTGATCCACGCGAAGGGAAGCGTGACACTGCTGCTACAGCTCGGGAGGAAATCGCATGTGCATGCCCCCACTCGAGGACGAGGACTGACTCCCCTGGGGAGACTCCCAGAAGTACCCCAAGATCCATGTCAGCACTTGAGTGGAATCCTCAGGTTCTGGCACCCACTCCACACAAGGTCTTAGGCCCCGGCAACGACGGGAGAGGAACCCGAGAGGCCCCGGCAACACGCATGGGGACTGGCCTTTCCTGAGGCCTCCCAGAGCGGGTCCCTGAGGACAACGTCTTAAGAAGAGAGCACCTGCCGCAACTCGAGAAAATCCAGGAGGTTCCACCCTCCAGGCGAGATGAGGCCATTTCCGCTGAGGCTGTCTCGAGGCTAATCACATTTACCCTCTGGAACTTCCAAAGGTCCTTCACACCCTTGCTGCAACTCAAGAAGTTCCCCGACATACCCGACTCCACCCGAGAGGAAGCACGAGAGTTCCCCACATCCAGAGGAGCTCCGTTTCCGCCTCCCTTGCTCGAGAGACGGTTCCTTTCGCTGCTGGTCGGGAAAGAATTCCCGGCGTTCCTGTCGCATCTCAAGTGGAGGCACTCTCCACAGGAAAGGCGAGAGGAACTCCAGGGTCGTGCCACCATTCCCAGAGTCCTCCAGATATCTCAGTCCATTCCAGGAAACTGTTTTCCCTGCACTGTTTCGACTTTCAAGCGAGGATCGACTCACACCACGGTGGCACGTGGAGAGCCCTGTGGGAAAGCGTCGTGGGAAAGCACGTGGGAAAGCCTCGAGGGAAAGCCACAGATCCTTGATCACGCGAAGGGAAGCGTGACACTGCTGCTACAGCTCGGAGGAAATCGCACGTGCATACCCCCACTCGAGACGAGGACTGACTCCCCTGGGGACTCCAGAAGTAACCCAAGATCCATGTCAGCACTGGAGAGGAATCCTCAGGTTCTGGCACCCACTCCACACAGGTCTTAGGCCCCGGCAACGACGGAGGAATCCCGAGAGGCCCCCGAGCAACTCGAAAGGGGACTGGCCTTTCCTGAGGCCTCCAGAGCGCGGTCCCTGAGGACAACGTCTTAAGTCGAGAGCACCTGC
This sequence comes from Capra hircus, assembly GCF_001704415.2. NCBI lineage: Eukaryota > Metazoa > Chordata > Mammalia > Artiodactyla > Bovidae > Capra > Capra hircus. The sequence continues at coordinate 615 of NW_017190421.1, read as the reverse complement.
CGCAACTGAGAAAATGCAGGAGGTTCTACCCTCCAGGCGAGATGAGGCCCATTTCCGCTGAGCGTCTGGAGGCTAATCACATCTAACATCTGGAACTTCCAAAAGGTCCTTCACACCCTTGCTGCAACTCAAGAAGTTCCCGACATACCCGTTTCCACTCGAGAGGAAGCACGAGAGTCCCGCCCACATCCAGAGGAGACCCGTTTCCCCTCCTAGCTCGAGAGGAGGATCCTTCCCTGGTGGGAAAGAATTCCCCGCGTTCCCGTCGCATCTCAAGAGGACGCTCTCCACAGAAAGCGAGAGGAACTCCCAGGGTGCCACCATTCCCAGCGTCCCCCAGATGTCTCACTCCATTCCAGGAAACCTGTTTTCCCTGCACTGCCTCGACTTAACCGAGGATCACTCACACCACGTGGCACGTGGACGCCTGTGGGAAAGCCTCGTGGAAAGCCTCGGGAAGCCTCGAGGGAATGCCACAGATCCCTTGATCCACCGAAGGGTAGTGACACTGCGCTACAGCTAGGAGGAAAGCGCACGTGCATGCCCACTCGAACGAGGACTGACTCCCTGGGAGACTCCAGAAAAATACCCCAAGATCCATTCAGCACTGCGAGA
>NW_017190420.1:0-11297 GCF_001704415.2 Capra hircus | reverse complement strand
AAGTTCCCCGACATACCCGTCTCCACTCGAGAGGAAGAGTCCCCCACATCCAGAGGAGCCCCGTTTCCGCCTCTATCTCGAGAGGAGGGATCCTTTCCCTGCGTGTCGGAAAGAATTCCCGGCGTTCCGTCGCATCTCAAGAGGAGGCGCTCTCCACAGGAAAGGCGAGAGGAACTCCAGGGTCGTGCCACCATTCCCAGTCCCCCAGATGTCTCAGTCCATTCCAGGGAAACCTGTTTTCCCTGCACTGCCTCGACTTTCAAGCCGAGGATCGACTCACACCACGGTGGCACGTGGGACAGCCCTGTGGGAAAGCCTCGAGGAAAGCCACAGATCCCTTGATCCGCGAAGGGAAGCGTGACACTGCTGCTACAGCTCGGGAGGAAAGGCACGTGCATGCCCCACTCGAGACGAGGGACTGACTCCCCTGGGAGACTCCAGAAGTACCCCAAGATCCATGTCAGCACTGGAGAGGAATCCTCAGGTTCCGGCACCAACTCCACACAAGGTCTTAGGCCCGGCATCGACGGGAGAGGAATCCGAAGGCCCCGAGCAACTCGCATGGGGACTGGCCTTTCCTGAGGCCACCAGAGCGGGTCCCTGAGGTCCCCGTCGTAAGTCGAGAGCACCTGCCGCAACTCGAGAAAATCCAGGAGGTTCTCCCCTCCAGGCGAGATGAGGCCCATTTCCTGCGGCGTCTCGAGGCTAATCACACCTAACCTCTGGAACTTCAAAGGTCCTTCACACCCTTGCTGCAACTCAAGAAGTTCCCCGACATACCCGTCTCCACTCGAGAGGAAGCACGAGAGTCCCGCCCACATCCAGAGGAGCCCCGTTACGCCTCCTAGCTCGAGAGGAGGGATCCTTTCCCTGCCTGGTCGGGAAAGAATTCCCGTTCCCGTCGCATCTCAAGAGGAGGCGCTCTCCACAGGAAAGGCGAGAGGAACTCCAGGGTCGTGCCACCATTCCCAGAGTCCCCCCAGATGTCTCAGTCCATTCCAGGGAAACCTGTTTTCCCTGCACTGCCTCGACTTTCAAGCCGAGGATCGACTCACACCACGGTGGCACGTGGGACAGCCCTGTGGAAAGCCTCGTGGGAAAGCCTTTGGGAAAGCCTCAAGGGAAAGCCACAGATCCCTTGATCCACGCGAAGGAAGCGACACTGCTGCTACAGCTCGGGAGGAAAGCGCACGTGCATGCCCCCACTCGAGACGAGGACTGACTCCCCTGGGAGACTCCAGAAGTACCCCAAGATCCATGTCAGCACTGGAGAGGAATCCTCAGGTTCCGGCACCGACTCCACACAAGATCTTAGGCCCCGGCATCGACGGGAGAGGAATCCGAGAGGCCCCCGAGCAACTCGCATGGGGACTGGCCTTTCCTGAGGCCACCAGCGGGTCCCTGAGGTCCCGTCGTAAGTCGAGAGCACCTGCCGCAACTCGAGAAAATCCAGGGGTTCTCCCCTCCAGGCGAGATGAGGCCCATTTCCGCTGAGGCGTCTCGAGGCTAATCACACCTAAACTCTGGAACTTCCAAAGGGTCCTTCACACCCTTGCTGCAACTCAAGAAGTTCCCCGACATACCCGTCTCCACTCGAGAGGAAGCACGAGAGTCCCGCCACATCCAGAGGAGCCCCGTTTCCGCCTCCTAGCTCGAGAGGAGGGATCCTTTCCTGCGTGTCGGAAAGAATTTCCGGCGTTCCCGTCGCATCTCAAGAGGAGGCGCTCTCCACAGGAAAGGCGAGAGGAACTCCAGGGTCGTGCCACCATTCCCAGAGTCCCCCAGATGTCTCAGTCCATTCCAGGGAAACCTGTTTTCCCTGCACTGCCTCGACTTTCAAGCGAGGATCGACTCACACCACGGTGGCACGTGGGACAGCCCTGTGGGAAAGCCTCGAGGGAAAGCCACAGATCCCTTGATCCACGCGAAGGGAAGCGTGACACTGCTGCTACAGCTCGGGAGGAAAGCGCACGTGCATGCCCCCACTCGAGACGAGGACTGACTCCCCTGGGGAGACTCCAGAAGTACCCCAAGATCCATGTCAGCACTGGAGAGGAATCCTCAGGTTCCGGCACCGACTCCACACAAGGTCTTAGGCCCCGGCATCGACGGGAAAATCCCGAGAGGCCCGAGCAACTCGCATGGGACTGGCCTTTCCTGAGGCCACCAGAGCGGGGTCCCTGAGGTCCCCGTCGTAAGTCGAGAGCACCTGCCGCAACTCGAGAAAATCCAGGAGGTTCTCCCCTCCAGGCGAGATGAGGCCCATTTCCGCTGAGGCGTCTCGAGGCTAATCACACCTAAATCTGGAACTTCCAAAGGTCCTTCACACCCTTGCTGCAACTCAAGAAGTTCCCCGACATACCCGTCTCCACTCGAGAGGAAGCACGAGAGTCCCGCCCACATCCAGAGGAGCCCCGTTTCCGCCTCCTAGCTCGAGAGGAGGGATCCTTTCCCTGCGTGGTCGGGAAAGAATTCCGGCGTTCCCGTCGCATCTCAAGAGGAGGCGCTCTCACAGGAAAGGCGAGAGGAACTCCAGGGTCGTGCCACCATTCCCAGAGTCCCCCAGATGTCTCAGTCCATTCAGGGAAACCTGTTTCCCTGCACTGCCTCGACTTTCAAGCCGAGGATCGACTCACACCACGGTGGCACGTGGGACAGCCCTGTGGGAAAGCCTCGTGGGAAAGCCTCGGGAAAGCCCGAGGAAAGCCACAGATCCCTTGATCCACGCGAAGGGAAGCTGCACTGCTGCTACAGCTCGGGAGGAAAGCACGTCATGCCCCCACACAAGACGACGACTAACTCCCCTGGGGAGACTCCAGAAGTACCCCAAGATCCATGTCAGCACTGGAGAGGAAACCTCAGGTTCCGGCACCGACTCCACACAAGTCTTAGGCCCGGCATCGACGGGAGAGGAATCTCGAGAGGCCCCGAGCAACTTGCATGGGGACTGGCCTTTCCTGAGGCCACCAGAGCGGGTCCCTGAGGTCCCCGTAGTAAGTCAGAGCACCTGCCGCAACTCGAGAAAATCCAGGACGTTCTCCCCTCCAGGCGAGATGAGGCCCTTTTCCTCTGAGGCGTCTCGAGGCTAACCATACCTAACATCTGGAACTTCCAAAGGGTCCTTCACACCCTTGCTGCAACTCAAGAAGTTCTCCGACATACCTGACTCCACTCGAGAGGAAGCACGAGAATCCCGCCCACATCCAGAGGAGCCCCGTTTCCCTCATACCTCGAGGTCAGGTATCCTTTCCCTGCATGTTCGGGAAAGAATTCCCGGTGTTCCCGTCGCATCTCATGAGGAGGCGCTCTCCACAGGAAAGGCGGAGGAACTCCAGGGTTGTGCCACCATTCCAAGAGTCCCCCAGATATCTCAGTCTGCCGGGTCCAGCCCCGCTGGATCCAGGGAATTCGACGGATGGACGGCGTTGTCGTGGAAAGTCTTTTTTATTTATTAATGTAAGATTAGATTAAGAAATTATAGTGTAGTAAGAAGATTAACTGGAGGAAAAGGGCTGAATAGCTTGGTTTACGTGGAAGACCAATAAAATTCCAGACAAGGAATTTTCACCATCTACGTTGGGCCACCAGCCCCTGCTTGAATATCTAAGGGTGCCTCGCCTTAAGCTCCCTTTCGTGCAGGTCTTAACAGCCAGGCAAGTAAGTAGACCTGGCGAGCCTCCGCGCCCCTGGTGGAGATTCAGCCTTAAGTTAAAGTAAAAAGCAGAGAGAAGGAAAGGGAGAGAAGAAGAAAGAGAGAAAAAGACACGGGGGAGCCTGAGTCCCAAGAAACCAGGCCGAGAGACTAGTTCGAGAAACTGGTCCGAGAAACTGCCCCATCCTTTATTGTTCATAAAGCCTTTTATACTTTTGATAAAACATGGAGTTCAATGGGTAACACAAAATTATGTAGCGTTCGCACCCCAGACTCTTTCTGTACATCATTTTGTATACAAAAGGTCTCTGGTGATTTACATTATCTTCTGGCCAAGAGGCTTGTTAAACACTTTTTGGCTCTCTTCCTTAATGAATGTTAATTTTGTTTCCTCTGAAGTGTTTTTCTTTAATCTGCATTTCCTTAAAGCATTAAAGTTACATCTCTATAGAACAAAGGTGCAGTGGGTTATAACAAAGAAGGTACTTAACTCAAAGATCTAATGTTGCTAATACCAGGTCTACTACTTGTTTTTTTAATATACCAACTCTATCTAAAAATAAAGGATATGAAAATTTAGCAGCAAGCATTGACCCAAAAAATGAAACTTTTAATCAGTCCTATTATAAAGATTTTGACTCCTCGGATGCCCCTACATTCCTAGGATGCTTTAAGCTTCCTGTGCCTCCTGGGGAAAGGAGGCCTCAAACAATCACATGCCCAGCTGTACGAGTCCTGCAGGCAGGCTAGAAAGCATTCAGAGGGTTTTTGGATTGAAACACTCTTTCAAATGCAGAAGACTAAAGCCCTGAATTGACTTTTTCCAGAAAATGTCAGAAGAGTGGAAAAGCAGAGCAAAAAAGCCGGCAGATTTTGTTGGGGTACGTGCGTAGAACTTCCAGAGGGTCCCTGAAGTCTGAACACACCATGCCTATGTCAGCTTTCTTCCTCATGACGTTATCACGGGCGGGAGTCCTCATACTGGCTCCCAGCATCAGTCCAATTCAGAGGAACCTGTTTCCCTGCACTGCCTCGACTTTCACGCTGAGGATCAACTCACACCACGGTGGCACGAGGAAAGCCCTGTGAGAAAGCCTCGTGGGAAAGCCTCCAGGAAAGCCACAGATCCCTTGATCCACACGACCGGAAGCGTGACCCTGCTGCCTACAGCTCGGGAGGAAAGCACACGTGCGTGCCCTCACTTGAGAGGAGGATTGACTCTCCAGGTGAGACTCCAGAAGAACCCAATATCCATGTCAGCACTGCTGAGGAAACCTCAGGTTCCGGCCCCGAATCCACACAAGTTGTTCGGCCCGGCATCAACAGGAGAGTTATCAAGAGAAGCCCCCCAGCATCTGGCATGGGGACTGGACTTTGATGAAGCCACCAGAGCGCGGTCCCTGAGGTCCCCGTCGTAAGTCGGGAGCACCTGCCAACTCGAGAAAATCCAGGAGGTTCTCCCCTCCAGGCGAGATGAGGCCCATTTCCAATGAGGTGTCTCGAGGCTAATTACATCTAATCTCTGGAACTTCCAAAGGGTCCTTCACACCCTTGCTGCAACTCAAGAAGTTCCCCGACATTCCCATCTCCACTCGAGAGGAAACACGAGGGTCCTGCCCACATCCAGAGTAGCCCCGTTTCATCCTCCTAGCTAGAGATGAGGGATCCTTTCCCTGCTTGGTCGGGAAAGAACTTCCGGCATTCCCGTCGCATCTCAGGTGGAGGCGCTCTCCACAGGAAGGGAGAGAGGAACTCCATGGTCGTGCCACCATTTCAAGCGTCCCCAGATGTCTCAGTCCATTCCAGAGGATCTTGTTTTTACAGAGTGCTTAAACTTTCATGCCGAGGATCGCCTCACACCACGGTGGCACGGGGGAAAGCCCTGTGGGAAAGCCTCGTGGGAAATCCTCTAGGAAAAGCCTAGAGGAAAAGCCACAGATCCATTGATCCACGCGACGGGAAGCATGACACTGCTGCTACAGCTCGGGAGGAAAGAGCATGCGCATGCCCCCACTCGAGACGAGGACTGATTCCCCTTGGGAGACTTCAGAAGTATCCCAAAAACATGTCAGCACTGGAGAGGAATACTCAGGTTCTGGCCCCCACTCCACCGAAGGTCTTGGGCCCGGCATCTACCGGTGAGGAATCCGAGAGGCCCTCTAGCAACTCGCATGGGGACTGGTCTTCCTAAGGCCAACAGAACGGGTCCCTGAGGTCCCCGTCGTAAGTCGAGAGCACCTGCCACAACTCGAGAAAATGAAGGAGATTCTCCCCTTCAGGCGAGATGAGGCCCATTTCCACTGAGACGTCTCGAGGCTAATCACACCTAACCTCTGGAACTTCCAAAGGGTCCTTCACACCCTTGTTGCAACTCAAGAAGATCCAGGAGAGACCCGTCGCCACTACATAGGAATCACCAGGGTACCACCCACATCCAGAGGAGCCCCAATTCCCCCTCCTAGCTCAATGTGAGGGATGCTTTCCCTGATTGGCCGGGAAAGAATTCCTGTCGTACCTGTCGCATCTCAAGAGGAGGCACGCTCCACAAGAAAGGTGAGAGGAACTCCAGGGTCGTTCCACCATTCCAAGAGTCCCCCAGATGTCTCAGTCCTTTCCAGAGGAACTTGTTTACCCTGCACTGCCTCGACGTTCACGCGGAGGACCGACTCACACGATGGTGGCACGTGGGACAGCCCTGTGGGAAAGCCTCGTGGGAAAGTCTCGTGGGAAAGCCTCGAGGGAAAACAAGAAACCCCTTGATCAACCCAACGGGAAAATTGACTCTGCTCCTAATGCTCGGAGAAAAGCGCACGTGCATGCCCCCATTGGAGACGAAGATGACTCCCCTGTGGAGACTCCAGTAGTACCCCAAGATCCATGTCAGCACTGGAGAGGAAACCTCAGGTTCGGGCACCGACTCCAAACAAGGTCTTAGGCCCCGTCATCGACCGGAGAGGAATCCCGAGAGGCCCCTTAGCAACTCGCAAGTGGACTGGCATTTCCTGAGCGGACCAGAGCGGGTTACATAAGTCCTGGTCGTAACTGGAGAGCACCTGCTGAAACTCGAGAAAATCCAGGAGGTTCTCCCCTGCAGGCGAGATGAGGCCCATTTCTGCTGAGGCGTCTCGAGTCTAATCACACCTAACCTCTGGAACTTCCAAAGGGTCCTTCACACCCTTGCTGCAACTCAAGAAGTTCCCCGACATACCCGTCTCCACACGAGAGGAAGCACCAGAGACCGCCCACATCCAGAGAGCCCCGTTTCCGCCTCCTAGCTCGAGAGGAGGGATCCTTTCCCTGCGTAGTCAGGAAAGAATTCCTGGCGTTCCTGGCGCATCTCAAGAGGAGGCGCTCTCCACAGGAAAGGCGAGAGGAACTCCAGGGTCGTGCCACCATTCCCAGAGTCCCCAGATGTCTCAGTCCATTCCAGGGAAACCTGATTTCCCTGCACTGCCTCGAATTTCTAGCCGAGGATCGACTCACACCACGATGGCACGTGGGACAGCCCTGTGGGAAAGCCTCGTGGAAAGCCACGAGGGAAAGCCACAGATCCCTTGATCCAAGCGAAGGGAAGCGTGACAGTTCTGCTACAGCTCGGAGGAAAGCGAACGTGCATGCCCCCACTCGAGACGAGGACTGACTCCCCTGGGGAGACTCCAGAAGTACCGCAAGATGCATGTCAGCACTGGAGAGGAATCCTCAGGTTCCGCACCGACTCCACACAAGGTCTTAGGCCCGACGTCGAAGGGAGAGGAATCCCGAGAGGCCCCGAGCAACTCGCATGGGGACTGGCCTTTCCTGAGGCCACCAGAGCGGGTCCCTGAGGTCCCCGTCGTAAGTCAAGAGCACCTGCCGCAACTCGAGAAAATCCAGGAGGTTCTCCCCTCCAGGCGAGATGAGGCCCATTTCCGCTCAGGCGTCTCGAGGCTAATCACACCTAACCCCTGGAACTTCCAAAGGGTCCTTCACACCCTTGCTACAACTCTAGAAGTTCCCCAACATACCTGACTCCACTCGAGAGGAAGCACGAGAGTCCCGCCCACATCCAGAGGAGCTCCGTTTCCGCCTCGTACCTCGCGGTCAGGTATCCTTTCCCTGTATGTTCCGGAAAGAATTCCCGGTGTTCCCGTCGCATCTCATGAGGAGGCGCTCTCCACAGGAAAGGCGAGAGAAACTCCAGTGTCGTGCCATCATTCAAGAGTCCCCCAGATATCTCAGTGTGCCGGGGTCCAGCCCCGCTGGATCCAGGGAATTCGATGGATGGACGGCGTTGACGTGGAAAGTCTTGTGTATTTATTAATGTAAGATGAGATTAAGAAATATAGGGTAGTAAGAAGATTAACTGGAGGAAAAAGGCTGAATAGCTAGGTTTACAAGGGAAGCCAATAAAATTCCCGACAAGGAATTTTCTGGCGGACTCTGGGAATGGTGGCACGACCCTCGAGTTCCTCTTGCCTTTCCTGTGGAGAGCGCCTCCTCTTGAGATGCGCTGGGAACGCCGGGAATTCTTTCCCGACCACGCAGGGAAAGGATCCTCCTCTCGAGCTAGGAGGCGGAAACGGGGCTACTCTGGATGTGGGCGGGACCTCCTTCCTCTCGAGTGGAGACGGGTATGTCGGGGAACTTCTTGAGTTGCAGCAAGGGTATGAAGGACCCTTTGAAGTTCCATTAGAATCGAGACGCCTCAGCGGAAATGGGCCTCATCTCGCCTGGAGGGGAGAACCTCCTGGATTTTCTCGAGTTGCGGCAGGTGCTCTCGACTTACGACGGGGACCTCAGGGACCCGCTCTGGTGGCCTCAGGAAAGGCCAGTCCCCATGCGAGTTGCTCGGGACTCTCGGGATTCCTCTCACCTCGATGCGGGGCCTAAGATCTTGTGTGGAGTCGGCCGGAACCTGAGGATTCCTCTCCAGTGCTGACATGGATCTTGGGGTACTTCTGGAGTCTCCCCAGGGGAGCAGTCCTCGTCTCGAGTGGGGGCATGCACGTGCGCTTTCCTCCCGAGCTGTAGCAGCAGTCTCACGCTTCCCTTCGCGTATATCAAGGGATCTGTGGCATTCCCACGAGGCTTTCCCACAGGGCTGTCCCACGTGCCACCGGGGTGTGAGTCGATCCTCGGCTTGAAAGTCGAGGCAGTGCAGAAAAAGTTTCCCTGGAATGGACTGAGACATCTGGGGACTCTGGGAATGTGGCACGACCCTGAGTTCCTCTCGCCTTTCCTGTGGAGAGCGCCTCCTCTTGAGATGCGACGGGCACGCAGGAAAACCCTCCCTCTCTAGGAGGCGGAAACGGCTCCTCTGGATGTGATCGAGTGGAGACGGGTATGTCGGGGAACTTCTTGAGTTGCAGCAAGGGTGTGAAGACCCTTTGGAAGTTCCAGAGGTTAGATGTGATTGCCTCTAGACGCCTCAGCGGAAATGGGCCTCATCTCGCCTGGAGGGGAGAACCTCCTGGATTTTCTCGAGTTGCGGCAGGTGCTCTCGACTAACGACGGGTACCTCAGGGATCCGCTATGGTGGCCTCAGGAAACGCCAGTCCACATGCGAGTTGCTCGGAGCCTCTCGGATTGCTCTCCGTCGATGCTGGGGGCTAAGACCTTGTGTGGAATCTCCGGAACCTGAGGATTCCTCTTGACATGGTACTTCTGGAGTCTACCCAGGGGAGGCAGTCCTCGTCTCGAGTGGGCATGCACGTGTGCTTTCCTCCGAGATGTAGCAGCAGTGTCACGCTTCCCTTCGCGTGCATCAAGGGATTTGTGGCTTTCCCTCGAGGCTTTCCCATGAGGCTTTCCCACGAGGCTTTCCCACAGGGCTGTCCCACGTGCCACCGTGGTGTGAGTCGATCCTCGACTTGAAAGTTGAGGCAGTGCAGGGAAATCAGGTTTCCCTGGAATGGACTGAGACATCTGGGGGACTCTGGAATGGTGGCACGACCCTGTAGTTCCTCTCGACTTTCCTGTGGACAGCGCCTCCACTTGAGATGCGACGGGAACGCGGGGAATTCTTTCCCCAACACGCAGGAAAGGATCCCTCCTCTCAAGCTAGGAGGCGGAAATGGGGCTCCTCTGGATGTGGGCGGGACTCTCGTGATTCCTCCCGAGTGGAGACGGGTATGTCGGGGAACTTCTTGAGTTGCAGCAAGGGTGTGAAGAACCCTTTGTAAGTTCCATAGGTTAGATGTGATTGGCCTCAAGACGCCTCAGCGGAAATGGGCCTCATCTCGCCTGGAGGGGAGAACCTCCTGGATTTTCTTGGGTTGCGGCAGGTGCTCTCGACTTCCGACTGGGACCTCAGAGACCCGCTCTGCTGGCCTCAGGAAAGGACAGTCCCCATGCGAGTTGTTCGGGGGCCTCTCGGGATTCCTCTCCCGTTGATGCCGGGGCCTAAGACCTGTGTGGAGTCGGTCCCGGAGCCTGAGGATTACTCTCCAGTGCTGACATGGAACTTGGGGGTACTTCTGGAGTCTCCCCAGCGGAGTCAGTCCTCGTCTCTAGTGGGGGCATGCACGTGCGCTTTCCTCCCGAGCTGTAGCAGCAGTGTCGCGCTTCCCTTCCCATGGATCAAGGGATCTGTGGCTTTCCATTCCGTCTTTCCCAGGAGGCTTTCCCACAGGGCTGTCCCACGTGCCACCGTGGTGTGAGTCGATCCTCGGCTTGAAAGTCGAGGCAGTGCAGGGAAAACAGGTTTCCCTGGAATGGACTGAGACATCTGGGGACTCTGGGAATGGTGGCACGACCCTGGAGTTCCTCTCGCCTTTCCTTTGGAGAGAGCCTCCTCTTGAGATGCGACGGGAACGCGGGAATTCTTTCCCGACCACGCAGGGAAAGGATCCCTCCTCTTGAGCTAGGAGGCAGAAAAGGTTCTCCTCTGGATGTGGGCGGGACTCTCGTGCTTCCTCTCGAGTGGAGACGGTAAGTCGGGGAACTTCTTGAGTTGCAGCAAGGGTGTGAAGGACCCTTTGGAAGTTCCAGAGGTTAGGTGTGATTAGCCTCGAGACGCCTCAGCGGAAATGGGCCTCACCTCGCCTGGAGGGAGAACCTCCTGGATTTTCTCGAGTTGCGGCAGGTGCTCTCGACTTACGACGGGGACCTCAGGGACCCGCTCTGGTGGCCTCAGGAAAGGCCAGTCCCCATGCGAGTTGCTCGGGGGCCTCTCGGGATTCCTCTCCCATCGATGCCGGGGCCTAAGACCTTGTGTGGAGTGCCGGAACCTGAGGATTCCTCTCCAGTGCTGACATGGATCTTGGGGTACTTCTGGAGTCTCCCCAGGGGAGTCAGTCCTCGTCTCGAGTGGGGGCATGCACGTGTGCTTTCCTCCGAGCTGTAGCAGCAGTGTCACGCTTCCCTTCGCGTGGATCAAGGGATCTGTGGCTTTCCCTCGAGGCTTTCCCACGAGGCTTTCCCAGGCTTCCCACACTGTGCCACCGTGTGAAGTCGATCCTCGGCTTGAAAGTCGAGGCAGTGCAGGGAAAACAGGTTTCCCTGGAATGGACTGAGACATCTGGGGGACTCTGGGAATGGTGGCACGACCCTGGAGTTCCTCTCGCCTTTCCTGTGGAGAAGCCTCCTCTTGAGATGCGACGGGAACGCCGGAATTCTTCCCAACCACGCAGCAGGAAAGGATCCTCCTCCTCTCGAGCTAGGAGGC